>NC_040881.3:1859668-1864668 GCF_900634795.4 Betta splendens
TACCAGTTGCACAGCAGAATAAAACGAGCTTCTTCTACAAAACCAGAGCTGAGGTCAGAGAGAGAGAGGCACCTTTTCATCTTCCACGTCTATATATAGCCACTCATGGAGGAGACGAGAGGAGCCGGACGGGAGGGAGGATGTAAGTGGAGGTAGAGGAGGAAAGGATGAGAGAGGAAGGCAAGATGGCTGAGCCAGAAAAGATGCAGAGGTGAAGATGGAGGAGAATGAAGCCAGACTCAGAACCAGAGGAAGCGATGAAGAGAGAGCATGAAACTTTAAGCAAGTGGGGAAACGGAGCGCGGAGGCCACCGCTGCCACAGCTGCAGGACACAGAGGGAGACCTCCCTCACCTTTAAATAAAATGAGACCCCACCGTCGCTCTGCTCCGTCAGGACCTGGGTTCTGACTGGGAGGAGCTGAGACCCGCTCCAGCCCAGGACCCGTAGAACGCATGAAGACCTGCACTCGAACAGAAATCACACAAACATGGCAAAACTTTAAAGAAGCAGATTTGACCCCAAAGGAACCAAACTTTGCTTAAAATAGAATGTAATTAAAGTTGTTAATAGAGTTTGAACCCAGTCCGACTCGGGTCTTGAAGATAAAACTTCACTCGACCTCCACTTGCACCTGAAACCTTCTGAAGAAGCTCGATACCTTTAGTGAAACGACTGGAGGATTCAGTGGATCTGTGCCTCATCGTGACCACTGTTCCCAGTGCACCGAGGGCGTATCTGGAACCAGTAACATCCACTCAGCGCTGTGTCTGAACTAATTAGAAAGAGGGGAATGTGTGTTGTACATACCTGTTTGTGATATTTCTCACCTCCTGGTTGTGAAGGAGGAGGAAGGCAGAGAAAGTGAGGGAGCGCCTGCGTCTCTGCCATAAAGGAAGCGGCTCCTGCTGAGTCGAGCGCTACACACTTTCATTTATTTGAAAAAGCTTCATTTGGTGTGATTTAAAATCTCCCCCTCATCAGGCTCAGCTCCTCTAAAGCACAACCTCAGCGCCGCGCCAGAATGCCTGATCAGCTGAAAAGACACACACACACACACACACACACACACACACACACACACACACACACACACACACACACACATACAGTTACACATATGCCTGCACACACACACTCACACACACACAGTTACACATATGCATGCACACACACACACACACTCACACACACACACAGTTACACATACTGTATGCATGCACACACACACATACACACACACACTCACGCACGTACACAGGTACACACACACACACACTCACACACACATGCATGTACACGCACATACACACACACATGTACGTACACACACACACAGTTACACACATGCATGCACACACACACACACACACACGCACGCACGCACACACACACACACAAACACACACACTCACACACACACACACACACACACACACACACACACACACACACACACACACACACACACACACACACACACACACACACACACACTCTGTGACGGGAGCTTCATGGTGCCGTTACTCAGGGTCGAGTGTTGAGCAGCTGGAGCTGTGGGGAAGTAGTCGTTTGGTTTCATTTGACTGCGGTGAAATGAAACCAGCTCAGGCACCGACCGTGATTTGTCTCATTGTTTATTGTAGAAGATTAGACTCATTTTTTCATGTCTTTTTGGTTTTACTGTTTTACTGCTGTAATGCTTAAAGGACCAGTTCACCTAAATTATAATGCCCTCCTCAAGGTGTGTGTATGTGGTCTCATGTGTGTTTGCTTCCTATGAACAGCCACCGACAGCGTGAAGAGGAGAGAAGGCCGTGGGACGTTAGTTAGCCCACCTCTTCACACATTAGACCTGTGTGTGTGTGTGTGTGTGTGTGTGTGTTTGTGAGTGTGCATGCCGTGTGTGTGTGTGTGTGTGTGTGTGTGTGTGTGTGTGTGTGTGTGTGTGTGTGTGTGTGTTTGCGTGCGTGCGTGTGTGCCTGCGTGCGTGCGTAGCAGACATTGTTCGTGACCATCAGAAAGCCCTTTTAATTAAGCAAAGAGGAACACTCGTTCTGCAATGCTCATCAATAAAACTGCTGCCAAAAAAATGTGCCCCCTAATTGCTGCCAGTGCACGTCGTCCGTTTGTGTGCGTCTGAAGGAACGAGTGGGATGAAACACGCAACGGTTCGCAGGCATCAAAAGGAAGCAGAGAGGGAAAATGAAGGGAACAGGGGTGAATCAATAACAAAAAGGTGGCAAGAAAAAGAGGAGGGAGCACGAGAGCATCACGATGGATGGACGGAGGCAGGAGACGAAGAGGGAGTGTTTCCTCCTGCTTTTAGCAGGTTGTTAGGCCAGAAGAGTGTGTGTCTGCTGAATAATAGATGAGGAGAAGCAGGCTAGCATGTAGCACACACACACACACACACACACACACACACACACACACACACACACACACACACGTATATACACACATATACACACACACATGCAGTCGTGTTTGTCAGAGTGGGTCTCCCCATTGACATAATGTCTCCCTAGCCCCTCACCCTCATGATCACAAACAAAGGCAGACGTCTAAGCTTTGCTTTAATCAACCAAATCTCAATTCTAACCTCAGCCCTAAAATCACATCCTCACCTTGATAGCAAAAACATGCACACACACACACACACACACACACACACACACACACACACACACACACACACTCACACACACACACACACACACACACACACACACACACACACACACACACACACACACACACTTGTTGCTGCTGTACATTGAATCCAGCAAATTGCTCTTAGTGTGATTATTTTTATTGATTACATAAAAACAAACATGTCCGGAAGCAGTGAAAAGTGAAAATGCTTAAATATTAACATTTCAATCCGAGCAAACCATTGTTTGAGGCTTAAATGAAGGCATGAAGCGCCGGGCCTGTCCCTGATGATGGTGGAGGAGCTGAGGCCCGTCAGTCTGGAGCAGCTCCACCGTGAGTAGACGACCGTGTTTGACTCTTCAGGCTTTTATTAAAGGTTTTCAGCTCCAGCGTCGATTGTGTTTGGTTTCTGGAGGCGGCGTCTTATTGGTGTGTGCTCCTCAGACCCACATGTCCCATCCTCTCATATCAAGCACACACACGCCACAGAGGCGCCCTCCGGCCGCGGTGTCAGTGTCGGGGTGCGTCTGGTGAACACAACAGACACACACATCCAGTGTAACGCAATAATGAGCGGCCACTTACACACAGGCTTCATCTGTCGCCATGCATCCAGTCAACTCAGCCCTCCAGCCGCCGTTACTCAGGCATGGACACACACGTACACACACAACCAACCACCTACACACACACGCACGCACGCACGCACGCACGCACGCACGCACGCACGCACGCACACACACACACACACACACATGGTGCCACACATCTGTGCACATCTGCTCCAGCCGGTGGTGTTAGTGGTCAGCTGCCTGTGGGTGGTAGAGGCGCTGATGGGGCTCAGCCTGTTTGACCCTGGGCGACGTGCTTGTGTTCTCTCACCTGGTGTTGGCCTTAACTCCAGCTCTACTCCGTTTGAATGGATGATCCTCACCACCATCATAGCAAACTGCATCGTCCTGGCACTGGAACAGCATCTTCCTGATGGAGACAAGACACCCCTGTCTGAGCGACTGGTAACACACACACACACACACACACACACACACACACACACACACACACACACACACACACACACACACACACAAGCACAACATTTTTAAAAGCAGTTCCTTTCTCCCCCTCTCCCTCCTCTCACCCCCTCCCTCCCCCCGGCAGGAGGACACAGAGCCCTACTTCATAGCGATCTTCTGCTTCGAGTCAGGGATCAAGATCCTGGCTCTGGGTTTTGCATTACACAAGGGCTCCTACCTGAGGAACGGCTGGAACGTCATGGACTTCGTGGTGGTGCTCACTGGGTGAGTTTTAATGATTCCGTCACTGCTGCTTCAGCTACTTATCACTGGTTGGTGCTGGTCATCATTTGTGTCCATGTGAGCGCGTGTGTGTTAGCACAATCTAACAGTTGTAGCATTGGTGCAGGTGGGAGTCACTGAAGATGTCATCCCCAGAGGCATTAGAGCCACAGGTCCGTTGGCTTCTTCTGCTGTTACTCTAGGACATTTAGGTTATGAGCGTTTATGGGATGGCGGACTCGGGGAGGAAGCAGTTGTGCGTTTGTCGATGTAGTCCTCGTTGTGAGTCTGTGCAGGTGCGTCGTATGCAGCGCTAGCATGACTTCCTTTCTATTCTGATCCCAAACGCTGTCACTTAGACGCAGCAGAGGTCTGGTTCACAAGGTGTTTGTCTGATCAGGGCCACTCCCACTCAGTCGCTAGCCTTTAATGAGCGCATACACACACACACACACACACACACACACACACACACACACACACACACAGGCTGGATCAGAGCAGCGCTGCAGGGAGCAGCAGCCAGGGCAAAGTGAAATGTCACTTCTGTGAGAGACGGGGGAGCAGGTTTGTTGTTATGGCGATAACAGAGAGCAGCTCCGTCCACGTCCAGCTCGTCTGTCCTGCTCCACTGCTTTAAATATACTCGTCAGTGCTGTTAAATTCATTTATAAACAAACAACAGACTTTTATTATTTGATCAAGTGCAATAATAATCAACATGTTACGTTGTAAACTGATTTAAGATTCAGATATAATTAAAGCAACTCACAAGTTAAATTCAATTTACTGTAGAAACTGACATTATAGAGCAGCATGTGCACCTGAAAGGACTAATATAGACACGAACCAGTCAGATGTAGAGACACAGAGAGGCCTCAGAGTGACACAGCAGAGCTCCACAGTCACAGCTAACAGGGAGGAATAGGGCACATGATGTCTGCCCATTCCCCTGGACAACGGGTGAGAGAGAGAAAAAACAAGATGGCTTTGGCTGTTAGAGAAGGCGTGAGAGGGGATGGAGAGACGAGAGGAGGAAGAGCAG
>NC_040881.3:1867168-1949668 GCF_900634795.4 Betta splendens
CTTCATGGTATATCTTGGCAACAGGGTCATTCTCTGCAGTTATCTGAGGCTCGCAGGCCTTTGGGGGCACCATTCACACGCGATGGTGAGACCTGATAATTACGGCTGATGATGTGGTTAAACCCAAGTAACTCAATCCAGCTTTAACCAGTGACCCAGCAGAGATAACACAAAGATGCACAAGGCCGTAGTAATATTGTAAACATTTCACATTAGAGCTGCCAAGTCTTCATCAGACAGAAACCTGTGCACACACTCCACCAACTGACAGGAGACGTGTTCACAAAGATGCAGTGCACACGCTGTGGTCCTGCAGTCGTGTGACCAGGACACCAAGGGACAGGTGGGACAGGTGGGACAGGTGGGACAGGTGGGACAGGTGGGACAGTCGGCCGGTGAGGAAGAGAGGAAACAGACCTGCATCACGAAGAGGAAGGTGAGGATGTGATCACAGCAGGTTTCACTTCTCCTCATGCATGAAGGGAATGTGGTGGACGCTGACGGGGTGTGGGGTCCAGAGGGAGGGAAGGTGAGTGAGTCCATCAGCTGAGTGTTAGCGCTCTGCTTACATCAGCAATAGCGCCCGGGCCAGAAAACGAACCCAGGAAAAGCAGGAGGAAAGAGGGATGAAGATGGAGAATGTGGTCGCGACGGAGTGCCTCCATCCGGCCTCGGACGGTGAAAGCTTCAGCAACCGGGAGCCCTCAAGAGAGGAATGAATGAAAAGGGAGGAGAAACGGGACGAGCTTTTACAGACAGCGCTGCGTCTGACCGTCCTCCCAGCGAAGGCCGTGCCCGAGGCCTCCGCCGCCTCACGGTTGTGCAGCAGCAGGTCACGCGGCGCCGTGTGCAGTGTCTCATGCTGTACTTACAGCTGTTAGAGAGGAAGGAGGAGCGTCTACTGCAGTAACCTGCTCTGCTGGTGTCCAGCGCATTAATCCACATCCAGAGCAACGCGGACGTCAGACCACGACACCATTTTCTGTAATGACCCCCTTTGAATCATCCGTTTTACATTCGTCTGACAAATGAAACGGAACCTGCCTTGTGTCACAGCGACTTTCTTTGTGTCATAGTGACTCAGTGATGCAGCCCCATTGAAAATCAGAGTTTACTCCAGACTAGAGCGGAGCAAGGTTTCCTAAAACAGAGATTCCGAAGCAGAATCAAATGTAGCAAAATACACGATGGATATTGTGACTGACGCTTTCATTTCACTTTAAAAAGCTGTGTTTCTCCAGCAGAACGTGGTTGTGGTACCTGCTGTACGTCCGTCTGTGTTCCTGCTACAGTTGAGCACCGTAGCAGCTGTTGCGTCCCTAACATCATATTAAAACATAATGGGACACTGTCACAGCAAAAGTCAAAGCACGTTCAAGACGACGTTAACGCATCCTCTTGTTGCAGACATGTTTGAAAACAAACAGGAAACATTAATGATGGTTCTGTTTTCAACATGTTACGTGTCTCATGATGCTCAAGCCTGTTCTTCATATGCCTTAACTGATTCCATCACGTGTGTGTGGAGGGATAAAGGCTCAGTGGGAGACGCTGAGGGGACAGGAGCTCACACTGTGATGACACATGGCACATGGATGCTGAGCACATACTCCCTCACACACACAAATGCTCATCCAGCACATGTCACTGGTCCTGGAACTGGTGCCAGGCTTTGTTTCTTGTTGTGAGTATGTCCTGTTTTTTGCCAAAGGCCTTGGATGGTGATAGCTTTCATTAACGCACCCTTTAATAGCAGTCTCTGCCACACAGGTTGAGCACCAGCTAATGAAGCAATATACGATATATGTTTCATCATTAGCTGGGAATGTATGTACTTAAGGGAAGCACAGCTTGTGTGACCCAGGTGATCTGGCACCTCGTTGTTGTGTTGTTGTGCCACAAACGTCAGGTTGCTCAAAAGCCTCTGGGCCCTCATGACCATAGCAGCATGGACCTCAGTACAACAGAAATGGCAAATCAAAGTAGTAAATTACATCAAAGGTGTTAAATTCTAGAAAAGTAACACTCAAAGTTAATAAATCTTGAAAACACAGTTAGGCTTAAAATACCAAAACCAGGGACTAGGTGCGTGTATTTCTTTATGTCTGTGCACACCTATGAAATTCAACTATTTCAGTGTTGCAGCAGAGAATGTGGGTCATCTCTATTACCTGAGCTGTGCTCCATTTGTCACTGTCATCACATCGTGCTGTGCAGAGAACACATGCACCTAAATCTGATGTGAGCATGTGGTTAAAGGAAGGACTTGCATTAATCCAGTCACAGTCTACATGTGTCTGCATGCAAGGGAAGTGACACCTGTGTCTGCTGTGAGCTTGGAACACGCACAGGCTCTGCTTTTAGAACAGTAGGTGAAGGGGTAGGTGAGGATAGGATCCGTGTGGGTGGATGGATGGATGGATGGATGGATGGATGGATGCAGGCGTTTGAAGTGGCTGAAAATCAATCGCTAGGAGACCCGCTTCCCATCCCTGTTGCTGCGGCAATGCCGAGATTCCATCAATGAGACGGGGCTGCGTTGCCCTGGCAACGCTTATGAATGAGAGCAGGCCGGTAACCGTGGATACTCGGCGAAGAGAGGAATCGCCGGTTGCCATGGCAATTCCAAGAACGGGGAGATACCAGGCAAAGGTTTGTTGCAAGTGAACTCAGAGATCATTGAGGTCATCAACCGTCACCCTCACCTCCATCATTACTTCATGATGGTTGCAACAGGTAGTCACATACTTCAGAAAATAACATGCTTGATGTCGCAAAAACCTCCAAAATAATCAGAACAGAATTCATGACAAAAGTCTGTTTATTTTTTAATCCTCATACTGCACACTTCATTGTACTGCTAGTTCGGGTAATTGATGGCACTCTTAGATTACAGTATGTGATGTGATCACAGCATAGTGTACACTGTGTTTGTGCGTGTGTGTGTGTGTGTGTGTGTGTGTGTGTGTGTGTGTGTGTGTGTGTGTGTGCTGATTGTTGGGTGTTTCCCAGCAGTGAGAGCTTCTGTCATCACTGTCCAAACACCTTCTCTCCACTTTCTTTCCCTGGAGTCTCGCTGTCAGTCACTCCAGCTGTCTGCATCTGCCTCTTCACGTTCTCATCCAGCAGCTGAATCACAGCTTTTGACACTTAAGACTAACACTCTCACGCTTCTTCTCAGGAGATGTAGCATCCGTTTTTTCCCTGCTAGTGTTTCATTGGGGATTTTTATTTTTCTAGTTTAACAAGGGGCAGTTTTCCCATAGGATCTCCTGTTCTTTTGTAATAGTTGTATTTAAAGATGATGCAGGAAGCTGTGAAATGAAATGTGCTCCACTAATAAATTGACTGATGCTGTTAATGATGCTAATTCGCTTTCAAGCTACTGTAGCTTTGGTGGTTGTTAGCAAACATCTTCTCATGTTTATTCAAAACAATTATCTATGGAAGACGCAGGTATAACTACTGAGCCCAACTCCCATTCTGACCACTCACATTTTTACTTTAATATGAAAATGTAATTTAATCAAAACCTGTGCTATGTTTTATTTCCCGTCTTCTTCTGTGGTGTTTATGTTTTTTTTAAACATTTCCTAGCGCGACTGTAGACTTGTACCTGTCCGGCTCGACGTCTCTAAAAGATTAATTAAAGTAGTAATGAAGTAATATTCTTTCTCAAATTCTTATGCGCCTCAATGGGTATTATCGCAATTGTAGCTAATGCCATTTATCAACGTCAAGCAAGCTAGCTACTCCACCATAAGATTGAAAGGACGTGGCTCGTTAACGTCGAGCTCAAGAATTAAAAGGTAAAGTGTCTACAGATTTAATGCCTAATGATGATATTTACAATTTACGATTTACACCAAATCAATACATTGTAACGCTAAACGTGGCACCTATCAAAGAATGTTAGTTGGTTAGCAGGTTTATCGGCTAATAATAGCTCCCTGAGCTAAGTTAGCTTAGCTCCATAATCACTATTAACACAGGATCAATTAGCAGTCACGAGCCTTCGCTAATAAGCAAAAAATGTAGCTTATATAAAACGTTATATAAGCTGAAAGCCATATGTGACGCTACAATATACCATTTAACTAATTGTTTTCCTCAGAGAGTCACCTTGAATATACACCTTAATATAAAAGTAAGTGAGTATTCTTCCTTTTTTTTCTATTGTATTCTCGATTCTCTAATCTCTCTTACCGCTCAAACATAAAGCATCAAATAAGTACAGTCTATAGGAGAGTGTAAATGTGGGGACTTGTGTCCAGTGGAATGTGACTTAGCAGGTGTATTGGAGGTGGCAGTGTTTGCACGGCGCTAAAGGCCGCATCCTGTCTCGTCCTGGGCCACACGTCTCCTGTCTGGGCAGATGTTCTCTGTATAAATATTCATTGTGCCCTACATAGAGCTGCATGTGTGTAAGAAAGGCCCCATTTCGTGTTCCTCTTGGGTTCTTAAGAGCTGAACTTGGTTAGCCCGAGTTTTTCATTGTCAAAATAAGCTGTTGTCAATATTTTAACATTAAATTGAGTCATTATTTGTTTGTAATATTAGGAAATGAGCATTTGTTGCCTTATGTTACTGCTCTACATTCACTTTCTCTTCGCTCTTAGTACATCTCCGCTCGTGGATGCTCAAAGTAATAATAATCATATCTCAACAATCCATTTCTTTTTTTTACTACTGCTTTTTTGCTTCATTGTCAAAGTCATATTATGGCGTTTTTCCACCACCCTTTGCCCCTCCTGCTCATTCCTATTGCTCCAGCTACATCACTGCTGCTATCACAGCCGCTGCTCCCTCTGCTGGCTACCTCAGTGCTCTGTGGGCAGGTTCATCAGTTGCTAGGGGTTACTGCATCCTGGAGCTTTGGGTTGTCTGGCAGAAGCAGAGGGTTGCCGTCCCGCATGGATGAATATTGAAGCTTTACAGTCGCCTTCGAATGAGACAAAAATTAACAAAAAGCTGTTTTCTTGTTTGTATATATGTATATTTGTGTATGGAACAGGAATCTTATCAATTTCAGAGTGAAGAGAAAGTACTTAAAGCAGCAAACTGTAACATGATGCATCAACTCAAACAAACAGACGAAACAGCCAAGAAAATAGAAAATGAACCTGAGACTCTCACTCCACACTTCTTCCTGTTCCATCCTCCCTCCTCCTCATAAGCAGCGCCCTGCTCTTTCCAGGCTGGTTGCTAATTCCAGTAAGAGGTCATTTATTAAGACACGTTACCGGCAGCCAGGCCCTTCATTTCCTCTATGACTTTTTAACTGCCACAACTAAAGGCCGTGCTGCACACCTGAAAACACTGGACCTCAGTAGAACGATAACAGCCACAAGGTTCCACAAAGATCCAACAGACACAGTCTGTGTAAACGAGAGCACACGAAAGGACATGTACCTGTATGCGTTATATTGGTGTTTTTGACTTTGGTAATTTTTTTGTTGCTTTCTTACTTTTTATGGTTTAAGTGAATACTTTGTGGGGTTTATCATGAATACTTGATTTAGAGCCAGACAAATCACACCTCTGTGGAACAGAGCTTCTTGGAAATTGACTCTTTTAGCTGCCGTGTGCTTCAGTTACAACTGCTAATTCATTTCAGTACACACTGAAATCACACAATGAAAAGCAAAGGAAGAGGTTGTTGTGGAAAACAGGATTGCAACCATTAAAATGAGTGTAGAAGGTCCTAAAAGTTAAACTCTGCTGAAGTGTTGTCTGAACAGTAAGCGCCACTGTTTACTGAGCCCCTGCCTTGACAAACAAACAGGCAAACAAGCAGTGAGGGACGGAAGAACTCGTTGTTGTGTCATTAATACCTGGAGAGCTTTAAGAAATCCAATTTATACTGTTTACATTCAGCATAAATCAGTGGTTGCTTAAATCCTGATTGTGCTTATGCATGATGTAAAAATAATAGGAAGGTATCTGAATACAGCTTACTCAGCATTTTAACTGCAGAATGGTTGGGTCACATACATTATTCAGTTCACTTTCTTTGAGTTTATTGATATTTTTAGTAGTATTCAGATGATCTAATGATCTCTGCCCATCGCATGCGGGGGGGGAGTGCTGCCCTCACTACGCCCCCACACTCTCCCCTGCTGCTTTTGGATCAGCCATGCCTTCCACCCCCATACTAGACAGAGCGTGGAATTTTCCAACCTGTCTCCTGCTGACGTTACACCAGAACCACACACACACACACACACACACACACACACACACACACACACACACACACACACACACACACACACACACACACACACACACACACACACAAAGATGGGGAAGCATGAGAACTGAATGCTCAAGAATTCAATAAGCTAAAAATGTTTGTCATCTCATCACCTAAATATTACTGAGCCTACAGTATGTCACAGACATATGTATTTAGTATTTTATGGTGGAGCAGTTTGTTGGACAATAATATTGCAGAACAATAAGCATGGATTGGTTTTTCATGTTAACTACTTGTAAAGCTGACTTGCGAAACTCCATTTTCCATTTTCTTTGTCTCTGCAGAATTTTGTCATCAGTGGGGTCTCAGCTCGACCTGAGGACGCTACGAGCCGTGAGAGTGCTGCGACCTCTCAAACTGGTGTCTGGGATTCCCAGTAAGTGCAGATTATTGGGGTGCCGTGGCCCACGCAATGCAATTCTGAATTTGTCCACTTCAAGCAGCTCAAAATTTGTTTTGCTGTTTCCTCCAGGCCTGCAGGTGGTGCTCAAGTCTATTATGAAGGCTATGATTCCCCTGCTGCAGATTGGCCTCCTGTTATTTGTGGCCATCCTTATGTTTGCTATTATCGGTCTAGAGTTCTACATGGGAAAATTTCACGCCACCTGCTACGATGAAATTACAGGTAAAAAAAGAAACACTGTACTGTAGTAAAGTAAGTCAAATATGCCAAGACTTCTTTTTGTTTAGTCTGTGTCTGCAGAGACGTTATAGATGGTAAGGCTAACAGTATGCACAGGTGCAGCTAAGCATATGGTGGCATTAATTAATTCATAAAAGAGTCTATTTGATTAAACAGGCTTTATAAATAAAGTGAACAGACTTTTAGTGTGGAATGTCAAGAATGTCAGTTTTGTCCACACTGCAGACGTCTTGGACAGATTCTTGCTGTTTTGCTCAGGCTTCTTCTCTTTTACTCTTATTAGGAGAACAAGCAGATAATGTGCCGTGTGGCGAGAAGTTGCCGTCTCGATTATGTCCAAACGGCACAAAGTGTAAAGAAGACTGGCTTGGACCCAATTATGGCATCACTCAGTTTGACAACATCCTATTTGCAGTGCTCACAGTCTTCCAGTGCATCACCATGGAGGGATGGACAGACATGCTTTACTACGTAAGTTTGCCTGAGCAACTTCTAATGTCACATAGTTTGGGTGGAATCATTGAAATAAATGTTATTTTAATTGGACTTGGAATTTTATGATTAGATAACTTTATTGCTTGCTTAATCGCTAACATAATGCTGAGGATTTATGTTTTCATGCTTCAGCTCAGACATATAGTATGTGCTAATTGTGATTGCACATGTTTTAAACGTAATTGTGCTCCCATTCTCCTCCTAACATACATATTCTTTATCTCAGCAGTCATAACTAGAACAATGAAATAAATATTTGGTAGCGATCCACTACACTGCCCTTACAGTACATTCTGAAACCTGAAGGTTCTCTTACTATACTACTGAACCCAGGTTCAGACTTTTTTTCTGAAACTGGAGCCTGAATATGAATGCTGTAATCTGTGTTATTGCTGGTCTGCTTCATCATAACATCAAAACCTCTCAATGCTCAAGACTTTGTTTAGAAATACTGTAGTTGAAATGCCTCCCTGCAGTATTCTCTCTGTGCAGTTGTGTGTGCAGAAGAAGTCATGAGGGCAGCGGGTGCAGAAGCTGGTGATTGGCTCGAATTTCACTCAGCTCAATGAGGCATAAAGTAGTTTGAGATGTGATTCCAAACACAGTTTATTTGTCCAAAAGCCATTTTCCCTAGAAATCTCTCTATATGTATCATTGTCTGTTTCGCTTCCTTTATCTGTCTTCTAATCTGTCCTCTTCTTGCCATCGAAGTCGCTCTCCTCCTCTCTCCGCCTCTTTCTCCTCCACTCTATTCTGGTCCGTCTTACTCCATATTTAACATCTTTTCTGATGGATAAAGCCTGACGTCCACACGCACACAGGCAGTCAGGAGGAAACCAATGAAAGTTTAATAGAGAACAAGCTTGCACTTGCACTATACTATGCAGTATAAACCTAAGCCATGCACGCAGCTCTCCAGCAGCAGATAATAATGAGCTGATAGCTCCATTAAGTATTACACGGGTCACAGACATCTTCCAGTAACTAGAGTCCTATGATTGTCAGCTGGTTGATGTGTGCGAAAGCTGCTGTCACACGAGAGGGCACGTGGCGTGTGTACGTCTTGTTGTTTCTGCACGCAAATACAATGTCAGCGCATCCAGGTCAAGTTAGAAAATGGGTCAGTTCTGATCCAAAATAACAGACGCTTTTCTTGGTTCTCCTTGGAGCAGCACAGAAAAAGTTGCGAACATCTGTTGGTCTACAATATCTTTGTCTTCTCAAGTGTGTTAATTTCTTTTGCATGCAATGCATATCACATACACGTAACTTTGGGTTTATGATTTATTTTTTCAGAGATAAGAGCGTTTTACATATTTCTTGATTTGTAAAACATTTCTGTCTTGTCTCTGTGTCTATTCTTTCTGTAGAGTAACGATGTGGAGGGCAGTGCCTGGAACTGGATGTACTACATTCCTCTCATCATCATTGGCTCCTTCTTCATGCTCAACCTGGTGCTGGGTGTACTCTCAGGGTATGGTCCAGTGTTTGTTTGAGGACACATGCAAACACTTTATTTTACTGATGAAAATAACCTACTTTAGAAAGCTGTAATATTACAGTAGGTACCTCTTATGGTCTGTGTAGTTTAGCTTTTTTATACATTATATTTTCTGACTCAGCGAACTTCAGCAGCAGTAAATGTGAAATGTTCTCCTAGTGAATTTGCCAAAGAGAGAGAGCGAGTGGAGAACAGGAGCGAGTTCCTCAAGCTGAGGCGACAGCAGCAGATTGAGCGAGAGCTCAACGGATACCTGGAGTGGATCTGCAAAGCAGGTCAGCGCACACTGACAAACAGCCGCTCTGACGCACACTGCTCCAGCCCCTGTACGCACATACTGTAAGTGGGAAAAGCAGCTACATCCTGACACCATGAGCTAACACTTGGGTTTGTTTAATTCATGCAGAGGAGGTGATTCTGGCAGAGGAAGATGCCACAGGAAACTTTGATGGTAACTGGCCTTTTTATTCCTTGCTTTTGTGTCAATGACAACAGAGCTCAAGTTGCATTGATGACACAGCGACAGAAAGATATTGTGATACATATTGTTTCTTTTACTTTGGTACCGTTGCAAAATAAAACCAACGCATCTAACTTCAGTATGCGATTCTAATCTTAAAACTGTTTAGCTAACAAGCATCATCATCCTCCCAATTGTTCTGTTAAACATGCAAATGTGCACAAGTTTAGCACAAAACACCTTCATGTGACAGACTCTGTGGGAAGGGTGAGACGGTGACATTTGAAAGGTAGAGGGATGCAGAAAGAGTCTTTTTTTTATTTCCTCATGTTAGGTTCGAGGCGAAGGCCAACCATCAAAACCAAAAACAACAAGACAGAGCTGCTGAACCCTGAAGAAGGTGAAGACAACATGGGAGATGCAGTTGGTAAGAAACAGAGGAGTGGATGGATAATATATGGATGAACAGCTATGGAGATGGAAACACATCAATGCTGCCCGTCTTTAAATACTTTCCCCAACTCATTTTTCTCTGTACTTCCAGGCTTTGCCCGCTCCAGCATAAAGAGTGGTAAGGACGGCTCCAGTTACAGTAAGAAGGAGCGACGAATGCGATTCTTCATCCGCAAGATAGTGAAGACGCAGGCTTTCTATTGGACCGTGCTCTGCCTGGTGGGCCTCAACACCATCTGCGTGGCTGTGGTGCACTACGACCAGCCTGAGATCCTCTCAGACTTCCTCTGTAAGTCACAGACATTACTTTTGCTAGGTAGCAAATACTGTTCTGCAGGTGAAAGCCTGGTGCAGCCCCTTTCCCACTTAATGCTTTAGGTTTCATTTAAAAGAACAATGCAGTGCATCGTTTTAAAATTGCACTAAAACACTATTATTGATTGTATTGCAAACTGTTTTATATAAACTTAAAAAGTCTTTGATAATTGTGCTTGCTGTGCTGTATGTCAGACACTAGATGTTTCATGTTTTGGGATAAATACAGGACAGGTTTGTTAAAATAATTACAAATATGACCAAATCTCTAGGATGTCAAATTTAATAATAGTTCCCACGGTGTACTGAATTTTCAGATTAGTCACCACTACTGTCTCACACAGACCTGAATCATCTCCTTACACTTTAAACCCACAGTTCCCACCTACACATGCAGACAAACAAATACCTTAGCAATTTTGTCTCCTTTTAAATACAACTCAGTTGGGATCTAGTTAATTATGTATCAGTACAACTTTGGGATCTCTATATTTTGTGCTCTGTAAGAACCCTATTTTGTAAAGTGCCTGAGATGACTTTTGTTGTGGCTTGGCAAAGAAAGTTGGACTGAATTAAAAGAAAATGGCTAATATATTGAACAGTTTAGATGAAGGGTGGCATGTGGTAGTTTAACAGTTTTAACACAGAGACATCAATATTATGCTGGATATGTATTTTCATTCTTGACAGCTCATAAATCTCTGAAATTTAAGTGGGAGCATGGTAGCAGCTGAAAACACTCTACTAAATGAGCACAGCTCAACATCTCAGAGCTCCACTCTTCTACCAGCGTACTAATAATACACATGTTAGTTTTCAGGGCAGACTTGCAGCCACTGATTTGACATTCACACAGGTACAGGGACCCAGGTAGAAGCTGCTGGTTGCCCTGGTCGTTTTCCAGTATGATGAAGCTCTATTTGCTGATGGAGTCCATTCATCACCTCACTGTCATACACTGTCGTTCTCTGCCCAGGTTGACGTCCACTCATTATGACTCTATCTGTAGCACTTTATTTTTATTTTTAAATTCTTTTTTTTACTTCCTCTCATCTGATCTGATTTTGTTGCATCCCTTGTTCCCACTGTGATCTCTCTCTCTCCTCTTCTGTATTTTTATACCGCTGTTTCTTTCTTAAATCCCACCTCTTGTCTTCATTCTTGTTTTCTCGTGACTGCGGCTTTCCTTCCCTTCTTTGCTTCATGTTCTCTTTCTCCTTCCTCCCTCCAGTCTATGCAGAGTTTATCTTCCTCGGTTTGTTCATGTCTGAGATGCTGATTAAGATGTATGGCCTGGGCGTCCAGCCCTACTTCCACTCCTCATTCAACTGCTTCGACTGTGTGGTGAGTACGTTCACAACAATTAAATACACATTTTAATAAAAAAATAATATATATAATAAATGTATAACTGTATTGTCTGTGTGTGAGTAGGTAATTGTGGGCAGCATCTTCGAGGTTGTGTGGGCTACCATCAAACCTGGTTCGTCCTTTGGGATCAGCGTGCTACGAGCCCTACGACTGCTTCGCATCTTCAAAGTCACAAAGTAAGAGCTCAGTCTTTCTTTCCTGCACATCTTTCTTGCTGTTTCCCCCCTTTTGTTCTTGTGTTAAATCTTATTCATCGTCCTCCTCCTCAGGTACTGGGCCCCTCTTCGTAATCTTGTAGTTTCTCTGCTCAACTCCATGAAGTCCATCGTCAGTTTGCTGTTCCTCCTCTTCCTCTTCATTGTGGTTTTTGCTTTGTTGGGGATGCAGCTGTTTGGAGGACAGTAAGTATCAGGAAAAACAGCGAGCTCCATGTTCTCCATTTAACTTGTGATCTCTTTGTCTCTTCTCTTTGTTGTTAAATGGATTTTATTCTGCTTTTTATTTCAGATTCAACTTTGAAGAAGGAACTCCATCAACCAACTTTGACACATTTGCTGCAGCGATCATGACAGTGTTTCAGGTAAGATGGAATGATCTAATGGTGATTTTTATTTAGTTTAGGTTTGTAAAAATATTCCATTTGCAAACATGACTATAAGAACCTTTGAACAAGCTTCAGCTGCTTAGACAAAGAACAGAGAGCGGATTTTAATGAAGCCCATTGTTGTCATGTCATGAGTTTGTCATGTCATCGGCTTTTGTTGCTGGGTTGTTGTCTCTAAGCGACTCAGAGACCAGCGGGTTGTGTGTAGCTTGTACATACACGTATGTGTATATTTATTTTAGGACATGGTGCACATTATTTAAAATAAATTTCTCTATTAGAAATGCTGCTTTTGAATGGGAAAGTCATCATCTTAACTCTCTCTTAAAATATTTCTACTTTAACCCAGTATGTTCTCCCTCCAGATCCTGACAGGAGAGGACTGGAATGTGGTGATGTATGATGGCATTCAGGCCCAGGGAGGAGTGAAGGACAAGGGAATGGTCTTCTCTATCTTTTTCATCGTTCTAACACTCTTTGGCAACTGTATCCTGCTTACATACTCACACTGTACTCACTGGGCATGCACATTCATTACAGTATATATTGTTATTATTGAAATATTTTCAGATTGTCTTCATGAGCTCCACATACTGAATGTTTCCCATCAGCATCACCTCCATGATTTTCATCCTCCCATCATTTTCTTGAGACTCCCTTAGATTTAGTTTGGGCTGCTCTTCCATGGATATGTCTTCTTGACCTCTGCCACCCCAGACACTCTGCTTAACGTCTTCTTGGCCATCGCTGTTGACAATCTGGCTAATGCCCAGGAGCTCACTAAGGTACTGAGTACAACCTAAAAATACATTTGCTACTTGTTTTCAGAAATACTTAAAATAAACAGTAAAAATATTTGTTTTTAAACTATTTTCATATTTGTCAATGACATTTAGTTTTGAACAAACGCAGTAGATGTAGTAGTAGATGTATAAAGTGAAAATTCTGAAGTTACAGTGTATGTTATCACCCTTACAGACTCTATATCTATCTATAGTATAGTTAAATCTCAAACAAGCTCGAGCGACTGATACCTTTATTCTTCAAAAGGATGAGGAGGAACAAGAAGAGGCAGCTAATCAGAAGACAGCACTACAAAAAGCTAAGGAGGTAGCCGAAGTCAGTCCGCTGTCGGCTGCTAATCTGTCTATTGCTGCGTGAGTAGAAACATTTCTTAGTCCCTTCTCTTAAACACTGTATCTAAACCTAATTCTGAAGTTACTCCAAATTCCAACTCTCAAGCCTAGGTTAAACATTTGAAGTTTTAAGGACATCCTCATATTGATGTTATTCCTCATCTGTCTCCACAGTTAAAGAAATGCACATCTACCCTCAGATTCTTTCTCTAATGTCTTTCCTAACTTTTATGATTGGCAGGCATTCATGTACATGTGCTGCACACCCACACAAAGGAGCGCACGCCATCGTAATCTCCCTGCTCGTGTCCTCTAAAAACGATTAGGCGATTGTTCTGTGAGTGAAAGGGACACATTCTGCGCCTCGCGATGTGAAGCAGAGCGAGAGGCGGACAGTCTGTAAAATCTGCTCCTGCAGAAGAAACGCTGACAATAGGATACATCAAAACAAAAAAGACAAACCCTGCTGCTCCTTTGGCAGTCGACGGCCTCCTCAGTCTCTGTGGCAACACTTTGACAGCTAGAATGAAAGCTTGTGCTTTAGTGCTACAGTAACGTTTGGCAGTTAGACAGTAACCTGTCAATAACTTGCTATAACAGGTTGGAGATACTGTAATTTCTATATGTTATGGAGTCTAAACAGCGTTTTAGATAATATGTTCGTATTCAGAGACTATTAATGGTAAATAGTCTGCTCTTATCTAGAGCCTTTCTACTGTACCTTATTGCGACTCAAAGTGCTTTTTTGCACAGCTGCTCATTCACACGTTCATACACAAGCTTTGCAGCTGGACCTCAGTGAGTCATCACTGTAAGTGTCTTGCTCAAGGACACTTAGCCAGAGACCTATGATCTACCTCCTCAGTCAGTACAAAGTATTTTACAGTTGTAAAGTTTTTACAGTGTTCTTTGTCTTCCCAACGTTTTATTTTTACATTTATGATTGGCAGGAGATAATTTTTTATGGTAGCAGACATTGAAACAGTTTGTGAATCACAATCTTGGCTTCTTGACAAGCTGCATTTTCAGTTCTTTAGGTGTTAAAGACATAACAGGAGGCTATGCAGTCATGTTTATGAAAATTCAACCATTTCCTGCGTTAATAAAGACCTTTTAATAGATGTAAGTACTGTAGTACAGTAGTGGCTTATTGAAACAATATAGTGTGGCATTAAAGGATATTGTTATGATGCAGAACATTTGAAACTGGAAAAAATAAGCAGTAAAGCTAAAGGAGGTCATAAATTTATTTAAAGTCATTAAGTCTTTATTAACAGCATATGTTACAATAAGTATAGGGTTTTTGTGACACTGATTGTGCAGGAGGCTTTTGTGGTGCAGCACCCTGAGCCTAAAATTGTTAGGTACTGTACAGTTGAAATTAATTTGAGTAAAACCTGAATGTCCATGTTTGTGAAATAGGTAATAAATAATAAATGTAGTGGCATGAAGGAGAAGCTAAATATTTAAAACTTTAAATAAATCTTGTTGAATAATGTAACTATTGAAAATAAACCAACAATGACTTCATGCGCTTGATGTTGGCCATTTAAGGCCGTAAACCGTCAGAGGAAGCATTTCCTTCCAATTCAGATTCAAAGTGCCGTCTCCTGAACCTCCTCCAAGGAGAGAAGCTAGATATCTTGGAAATGTGAAGCTGCACGGTGAGAAGCAGGCCTAAAAATATTCAAGGCTCTTTGGCAGAGCAGAACTTTTAGAAGAGACTGTTGGGATGAAGAGCAATCTTAACTATGTGTTTAAATATTTTTCTCTCCAAACTATGACACAGAAAGTGAAACCAGTTTACTTCGGTTTGATATTCAATTATCTATTTGTTCATTTCATAGGTTGTAAAGTACTTGTTGTCTTCGAAAACAGTGTAATTTAAATTCACTGTGAAAACACTGAATGTTTTTGCACTAATAGTGAGACTCGCTGTTTAGGTAATTGTTCAAATTCTCAGACAATTCAAAGTGTTTTACTCAGTTTTACTTTTCATTGTTTCAGCCATTTTTACTTATTTATAGATATTTGCGATTTCCTCCGTTTGATCATTGCTCTCTCACCTTTGAAGGCTGTCACAAGCCCAAGCAAGTACACACAAGACCATTCTGTACACACATCTCTGTTAGGGGGAATTGAATGTCTTCATTGTTCTTAGCTAATGTTTTCATTTAGTCACATTTCCTTGTTTCAAATTACAATTTAAGATTGATTACATATGATTTATTGTTATCTGTCCTAAAATAATCTACTACTATTTCTTTGGAGCTATGAGTTTGATCCTAAAAACCGCTTATTTTTTCTGCTTTCATTACTTTAAACTGACTCCCTGATCTTTTTCTATCTCCACCACTTTTCCCCCAATTATCCCACTGCCTTATCCTCTAACAGAAAGGAGCAGCAAAAGAACCACAAGGGCAACAAGTCAGTGTGGGAGCAGAGAACGAGCGAGATCCGCAGGCAGAACCTCATGACGAGCCGTGAGGCGCTCTACAACGAGCTAGAGCAGGATGATTGGAAGATGGGAGGGGAGGGAGAGGAGGTGAGGACCCCCATAAAAGAGACACATATACACACATATATATGCAGTCAACTCCTGATATACAGTATATGGTGACTAATTGTTGTAATGTGTGTAGAATGGCAGTGCTTATTACCACTTAAAGGGACCTTCACCCATGATCCGGAGCCACCAGAAGTCAAAACAACAATTTAATACCACTCTTTCCTTTTGATTACGTTTTGGGCTATTTAAACATGAGGGCTTAGCCTGTTTTTGAATCACCATGTGTATTCTGGGTCATGTTTTGATTCTGGGTGTAATGTCCCTTTAAACCAGTGAAGTGTTTTATTGCAGTAGCTGCTGCTGTATGGGATGGCTTGAAGCTGCGTGCTTGTGAGCGATGCATTATTAAAGTGGGCCATGCAGAGAAATCCAGAGCTGTACATAACGAAGGCAGAGGACTCGAAATTGGAGTGGGGCAAACTTAACCAACTTAAAAGAACATCATCAGGAGTCGACTGGATGTGGCTCGGCAAACTGGATAACTACAGCAGGAGCTGTTTCACCATTCTGTGATTCTGAAAAGTTTAATGGCAATTTTATTTTTAAATTGCACATTTCAGACAGAAAGGTCGGACTGTTTGCCAAACTGTGCATATCTGTCACTCAGGGGAGGCGACTACGTGGGGGCGCTGTCTTAATGCTGCAAATTACTGGTATAAATATAACTAAGGCATAGTCACAATACCTGCTTTAAAGTAGGTTGAAGGTTGTCTGGACTGCATCTGATGCGCCAGCTTTGCAACAAACTGCTACAGCCAAGAAAACATGTAAATGCAATATGCAGACAAAAATTGGTTTTGCTGCAGATACGTGGTTTTTGCCAAACATTGCTAAATGTTTTGCTTTTGTGTCACTTGGACTGATGCATAATTAATGTAACTGATGCTGAGGCATCAAAAAGATACAGCTGATATTTCAGAATTAGCCTTTGATTGTGAACATTGACTGCCATCAGTGTGGTTCCAGCATATCTGAAATATAAGCATTACATATTAGGTACACAGCATATACATATACAGCATTAGGTACTGTATCATTTCAGATAAGACACGAATATGGTTAACATACGAGGTCCTCATGGATCTTATCACATCAATGATCTCGAATTGTTGCTTGTAGAGTCGCGTATAGTATTAATGTAAATGTGAACCGACCTTACAGCTTAAGTAAAGTAGATACCAGCGGTAAGTGAAGCTCTGATTCTTCTGGCTCCTCTGATTGTGGACACACATTGATACCTTGCCGTTCCAACCTAGGTATCGTACCCACGAAAAGGTCGTGGTGATATGAAGACGCACTTGGATCGGCCACTAGTAGTCAACCCACAGGACAACCGTAACAACAACACCAACAAGACCCAACCTGGAGACCTGCCTCTGGACCAGGAGTACCGCCTCCAGGACATCAACCACTACCAACGAGCTGCCCACTATCATAACCACCAACACCACCATTTCCATCCCAAAGCCAGTGGTACAGACAGTGCAGAGACAGTTTTGCCCATGGAAACCCGCATGGAGCACGGCTTCAGCTGCACGTCTCTGGGAAATGCGGGGGCAAATGTAGAGGTCCAACCGGGTCAGGAGAGGCACAGCCACAGGAACCACAGAGGCCACCGGCACAGAAACAGGGAAGGCAGAGAGGCATGCAGCGTGTCTCCCCATCATGGTGAGGGGGGAGGGGGGAACAGTGAGCACAGGAGATCTAGGCATCATCGAAGAGCCAGGGATGGGGAAGAGGGCAGGAGACACAGGTCGAGGGGGACGCAGGGAGATGGGGAGAAGGGAGAAGAAGGAGAAGCACGGAAAACAAGAAGGCATCGCCACGAGAATCAGGAGAGGAGCAGAGGTCATCGCAGCAGAAAGTAAGTGAAGGAAGAGTTTGTGTTCTCTGTGTGAGTCTCAAAATTCAGCCACAGTGATTCATTCATTCATTCTTGCTCTTTTCATCTGCCCTCTCTCCCTCCATTAGGGAGCACCACAGCACTGGTCCTAGTCTCTCCACCACAAGACCCATTCAGCAGTACAACGAGGATCTGGACAACTTCCGCAACAACAACAAGTTGGCCAATGCCCACGAAAACCTTTATGCCCTCCCACCAGATCACCCTGACCATCCGGACCACGTCAATAACCTGCTAAACTGCCGTGATTCTGACACCCACACACTACTGCACAGCATGGACAGCCTGATCCTGACCAGCATGGCCAAACCTGACTACACAAGCGTTGACATGCCTCCAGTTTACCCCTACCCCTCCACCAATGCCATCCTACAAGGTGAGCATCGTGACCGTAGGAGTACTTACAGTAAGCTGTTAAAGCGTTTACCTTCACATTTATAGTTCAGATACTATATTTCTTTTTTAGATAGAGTTTGATCACCTATTGATGTTTGGAACTAATGTGTTTAAGTGATGAAACAGTATGAATCATCCTAACTAGTAGTGACAAAGGGGTCCTACAATAAAGTGTAAACACAGACATATGGGCAAAGTAATGTGTCTATCTTTCTCATGTGACAACGTTACTATAACAACATATAGTACATTATATGTCCACACACTAGGAGAGAGACCCAGGAAGCCTAAATTAGCTTTGGCATGTTGTGACAAAACCGCTTGACTCACTAACACTGGTGTAAACTCTGTCGTGTTCGATTTAGTTTCTAAAACCACGCTGTCGGATGTGTTTCCAGCTTCTTGTGTTGCTCTGCTGAAACTGACCTCTTTCTGTCTGTCTGTCCTTTCCTCTTTCTGTGTGTGCTCAGTTAACAAGAACGCCAACACGGACCAGAAAAAAAGTGAGGAAAAGAAGGAGGAAGAGGATGAGGGAGGCGATGAAGATGGCCCCAAACCAATGCCTCCTTACAGCTCCTGCTTCATACTGTCCACCACCAACCCGTGAGTATTTGGGAAAAATGTCTAGTGAGATTCAGTCAGTAAATCAGAGATTTGCATATATATATATATATACCCACGGGCCTTTTTATTAATCAATAAATATATACTTTAATGCTTTTTATATCTAGTACTTTGTAAGTATATGCATGTATATGTGTGTGTATTTGTCCCAGGTTTCGAAAGTGCTGCCACTACATCCTGACTCTGAAGTATTTCGAATTCAGCATCCTGTCTGTCATTGCTATGAGCAGCATTGCCCTCGCAGCAGAGGACCCTGTCTGGCCTGAATCACCACAGAACAATGTGAGTGTGTGTTTCCTGTTCGGCCGTGAATGTGTAGGATTCCACATCCTGTCTACAAATAAAATGAATAGGAGCCAAATCATCAAACCTAAGGCTATATTTAAGCAAACCTTAGTTTGTTTGTTTTCTGTTGTTTGGTGCTACTTAGAATTTAATAATCAGCTGTTTAAGGTCATACTATTGAACAACCTTTCCGTTAATTAAAATGTTCCCTAAACAACCCAATAGAAGTCAAAATAGAGTCCTATTATTAATCTGTGTGTGTTCTCTGACTCATCTTTCTACTGTGATAATCGTCTCCCTGTGTGTTGCTCTGCAGGTGCTGCGTTATTTTGACTATGTTTTCACAGGCGTCTTCACTTTTGAAATGCTGATCAAGGTAACAAAGTGTAGCAGGGAGTGTGTGTATGGATTTCAAGTGTTTGACACATTTGTTATTGTTGTCATGTGATATTAAATGTTTTGTTTCTGCTTATTTAACCTTAGTGTTGTACTGAACTTGCTTCGTGTCTTCCAGATGGTGGTGCTCGGCCTATTTCTCCACCAGGGCTCCTACTTTCGCGACTTATGGAACATTCTGGACTTTATAGTGGTTAGTGGTGCTCTGGTGGCCTTCGCCTTCACGTAAGTGCCCCTCCCCCTCCCTCCTCTTCATCATACTCACCACCCTTAACGACAAACGCAGACATTCCAGCATTCACAGAAAGACCCTCGTCGCTCAGCCGATACAACAGGCGATGCTGATCGCTCTCTGCTGTGTCTCAGCCTGCCTTACCTGCAATGTTGTTGCCTCCTGTTGCTGGTTATCAGTCTATTCATTCATCCTTCCTGTCAACCAAGTTTCTCCTTCATGTTCCTTATATTTCCGTCCCTCTACTCTTTACCCCTTTACTGTGTACTTTATACCTTCTCTTTGCTACAGCTCTCTTGATTTCTATCTTTTTATTCTTATTTTTTATGTCCTTCTCTCCTGCAGTCTACAATTTACCCATTTCTACTCCTTAGTCGTCATTAACACATTCTCATCGTATCAGCAGGTCTTTCTCTATTTCAACACCGCCCTCAACCATTGTGCTGTAACTAAAACCCCCTGATCTTCCTCACCCAAACATCTTCACCATCTCTGACCTACAGTATGCTCTAAAAATGCAGGCTTCATGCTGCAACCTTTTGAGACTCTCAGAGGTTTTTCTATGTAACTTCTTGTTGGATAATTCTTGGGAATGTTCAACATGTTCAAAGTTAAGATCATTTTTAGAGTGCGGTCGCACGGTCTCCACCCACCCACATTCTCCTCAACACCTATCCCAACCATCTCCCGTTGACTGTCTTATCTGAACTTCAAAGCACCTCCTGGTCCTTATCAACATGTCTTCCTCCCAATCTCCCTTGCTCCTGTTCCCTTGTGTCCCCTATTTGACAATCTGCGTCGCTCTGATAATTCCACCAACCAGGCCGTGAGTCATCCCTTCCTCTTTTCTTGTATTTAACACCTAATTCTTAACCCCCCCACATCTTTACTTGTCAACACACCCCAGCCCCATAGGAGCATCTCCTCCTACTTGTATCATTACATTTTGCACAAATTTTCCTACCTATTCCTGACATACAGCAAAAAGACGAGGTTTCTTTGTTTTTGGTAAACTCACTCCACCTTCAAGTTGATGGTCTTGAGGTCAGTTCAGTTTGTCCTGTCTTAAAAGAAGGAAACAAGGCTGAGACTAATTCTATAATCTCTGTAAGACTGTAATTCTGTGAAGCTTCTAATGTTAACATATATAACACTGATTCTGTAATTAGCAGTGCAATAGTTTGAAAGGTATTTTATTCTTCAGTAAACATCTACAAAGGCTATGCAACACAAAAACCTGCTCTGTGTGCTGTATTTTATGAATAAGTGCTGACGTTCTCTCTTGCCTGCCATTATTCCATAGATCAGAAACTAACCCTTCTGCCCCTCCAGACTCCATCATACACACTCACCAGCCCCACCTTTCAATGCCACCATTTTGCCACCAATCCATCCACAATCCTTCCTCCAGCTTCCTCATTTTGCCCTGTCCTCTCGGCTGGAGGTCCCAGTCAGTCAGTATGTGGGGGTGAGGGCTCCCCAGACACCTTTAACCCTTTAAGTGCCCAGACTATCTGTTCGCCACAGGGAGGAACAGCGCCACTGCTCATCGATCTCCCCCTTTCCCTTTTACCAACACTCACTCAAACACAAACACCCGTACACATTCGTTGTTCTGGCCCTGTGAACGTATCCGGAGGCTCAGGTATTTAACTTTCCATTCCTTTGCACGATCCTGGGGATTCAGTGTGACCGTGGGGGGAGGGGAGGCATGCTGGGGAAGATGTGGTGGGTGGAATGATTTTGTTCTAATAAGGGCGTATACAGTACATGTAAATGAATACATATACATTTAATATGTATGGTACTGCAGCTGGAGGCACTTGTGTGTGCATCCTCTTCAACACTGCATGTCTGCCTTCATGGCTGCATGAGCTCAGGCTGTGATGCAATAGGCGGCATCACTCAGTGCTGTGTTAACGATGTTCATGTAAAGGACGGGACAGTTAAAATTGTTCTGTGGGTTTTATAATATGTATTCAGACTAAATGCAAAACACATTTTATAGCCCCACTGTAGAGTGGTGCACTGTGTGTAGAATATACTGCACCATTATACAGCGATCAGCCAATGAGTTCACTCCATCTGGTTGTGTTAATGGTGGTGGTTTTAAGCAGTTGGGGAGCCAACTCTCCCTATACCTCCCACTAATACCTCCCTAACTAGAGAATGATACAGGCACTTGACTGTGCTCAAGTAAAGCACAGCCAAGGCTCATAAAGATCAAATACAAATGTAGGTTTTCAATTTTGGTCACACTACAAATCTGTAGCACATAATTATTGAGTATAGTTTTTTCTGAAACAAACCTTTATCCCACATTAGTTAGATTTGATGCGCCAGGAAACAAAGAGAAAGTGAGTAGGACACATCTCTTTGCCCTCAGTGTGGACTCTTCCTTCTTAAGCATACGTATTTTAATGATGCTAAACAAACAGCAGTTTCTCCAGCCAATGTTAACAGGGTGCTGCTCAGAAGAGTGTCCTGTAACCAAAACATGTACAACCCCGTTCTGCTGTAACTCCCCATAGGACAACCTCCATTCATGTGGTCGGTAGTAATTATCAAAAAGTGAATGAGGAAGATGCACATACAAGAGTGACGGCACCAGCACAGCTGGAGACAGCTGGTTCAAATTTACAGTGATATGTTACTTTGGTGCAACTTATCAGACCTGTGTCAATGACCATGAGCCTCTTGAAGACCTGTGTCAATGACCATGAGCCTCTTGAAGATGCTGTTGACATTCAGTCCTTGTGAACATGCTACAATGCACAACCTTTACAGCAGATTTGGGATTTTTAAATTAGAAGCATAAAAGCAGTGTCTGTGACAGATTTCTCTGAAAACTGAAACATTCACATTCAGTAAATCTGCACTAAAGTGGAATATCACTTGAAAAAGACAAGTAGCAAGAGATAACTTATCAAATCCTCTCAAGGCGCCTGTTGATAAGTTGAGGATCACTCCACTGCTGCACCCTCCAGAGCATGCCCCCCCCCCACAGGACCGAGGATGCGTCCTCCCCTCCTTCACTGCTCCCTTTTTTTCTCCTCTTCCTTCCTTGATGGGCTTCCTTTTGACCTCCCACTCGTCCAGTCACCCGTTTGGTTCCCCTTTAAGAAGCTCCTCCTCTATTTCTACCTTCTTCACCATCTCTCTTCTTTCGTCACCATCTGCTCCAGGGCTGAGCTACAGCACAGTTTTGTTTAGGAGGCGGACGCTTCACACGCCTTTTGTAATTTTACTTTGACGCATGACATTGTTTATAAGCAGGTACATCACAGAACCATTGTACAGAGGACTTTTAGCATGGGCAGAGTGCAATGGCTTCATATACTTCCAGGTTTTAAACACTACAATTGCGCTTCTGGCATCCTCATCCTCATTCTCCAAAGAAAAGCAGAATGAAATGCTCTTGAGAACTGCATGCTGTCGTAGTGAGAATGCCTTTTATTCTCTACAGTGTGTGTGTGTGTGTACATGAGTAGAACACACACACTGTGTTTTCTTGGGTCTCCATTCATGATGGATGACTCTGCTGTGATATTTAAAGAAAACCTGGAACTGGCTACTTGAAAAGATTGAATGAATTTTTCTTCCCCTGTGCAGATGAGTGTGGAAGAGAGCTTTGATAAAAGTGATGATTGCACATCTAATGAGGGCAATTTGTGGTGCAATAATTGATCATTATTGTGCGATAAGATAAGAGTATGCGTAAATGGAGGCACCAGTTGAGTTTCCTCTGTAACTGTGAAGGTAATTCTTAGCTGGTAGCATATCAGGCCACAGACGTATCAGGGGCTGGATTCAAGAACGTAATGTGTGTGTGTTTTAGATTTACGCCTCCATTAAAAGATAAAAAGAGTCAAATTTTTTACATTATGTTAAATGTTTTTTTTTTAAATTGGTCACATAATTGTTTTAATTTAGTTGTATGACGTAATTACATATATCTTTTGAAATAGTTAGATTTTGAAAACATTTATAGAAAATTATCACTTAGCATATACCTCAAAATAAGAGTCAAAGTGACATCTTACAGTAAATGTTGAGGTTTATTACAACAAATTCATCAATAAATTTAAATAAAAAGCTCTTGTTTCATGTTCACAGCGAGGTAAAGTAATTTAACCTCTTTAGTGACTCATGGGTTCTGTCTCCTGTTAACACTAATTTATGTTTACTTGCTGTACTGTGTAATAGACTAGTATTTTGGCTTTGCTATGTTCAGTAGCTGCTGTAGGAGGTTGGCAGATAATAAATGGGTGTGTTTGCTGCGTGGGTGGGGTTTTTCAGCTGCTGCTGTTTGTCCATCCTTCCTTCTTTGTCTGTCTCTCATATCGATGTATTTTTCTCTGTTTCTACCAAACCTCCTCTCTCCTGTCTTGTCTGTCTTTCTCTGTCAATGTGGGGTCTGTCTTTCTGTGTTTTCCTCCTTCCTCCTCCTTCTCTGTCTCCGTCTTTCTGTCGCTGTCACTGACTCTTGCTGTGTCCAACTTCGGCGAAACTCAACAGGAGCAGCACCCGGTAAAGTTCCTCCTCTGTCCTCCCCCTGCTCCTGTGCCTCCTGTCCTTTGTTCTCCAACACCGATTACAATTGGCTTCTCTCTCTTTCTTTGTTCTTCTGATTATTCGTGTTCATTCTCGCCGTATCGCATCTTCTTACTCTTTACCATTTAATCTTCATGCCATAAAAACCAACAGGTTTGACTTAAAAACCACAAAGATATTAGAAATAACATGCAAGCGTGCAAATTCTGAAAATGGAGAGAAACATCAGAGGAATGTTCTAATATTTTCGTGTTTTCCATGAACTCCCTCTAGTGGGTTTTGAAAAGTGGCTGTAAAAGGTTTCTTTCTGCAGACTTCATGGAGGTTAATATATTGCGTTTCTTAACATCAGTAACAGTATTTACTCTGTAGTGTAAGCAGAGCATGAAGCTATTGTTATAACTATGATGATGTCTGATTCTTTAACTAAAATTGTTTTCCAATCTACTTCCCCTCGTAACGGCTTTAATGATTCAGTGTTAACGCAGCATTAAGTTACATGTATGTAGATCACACCTTCCATGTCATTGTTGGAGCCATGTGGACTGGGCTGAAATGAATGACGAGGCCGTCTTTAATTAACTGGACAGACCCGTGTAATGTGAGAGTATGAAGGCATGAAGTGGACTATTACAGTTTGCAGTAGAAGCCTTTTACAGGACACTTACTGTAGGTCTGTAGTCTAATGTTGACCAGTATTCAGTACACACTTACACATCGAGACTCCTGCGTCAGAGCAATTATTGTGCTGCTGTGTATGAGCCTGGATGTGAGATCGGGTGAATGGATTGTGTTAATTCTTAACACCTATGGCCTTACTGGGCTTTAAAACTAATACTTTCTAGCTGCTCCGATAGACCTTTGTCCCACTGGACTGAGTCTCACACACTTCCACGTAAACCCACTCCCTTCACAAACACACACACACAAATGGCAAGGCTTGGACTCAATCAATCTTGAATTTAATAGTTTTACGTTTTCTGCAACAGATACTGAGAAACTTGATGGATGACCTTGCTTCTGCTCAGGCTTGGCAGGCATCCAAGCCTTGTTTTTTATTTTTTTAATGAGCCTTCCATATACAGTAAAGATTAGCTCTGCTATTTACTCCCCGGACACTCCAATGTGTCCTCACTGATTGTTTTATGGGTGTACAATGTTTGACAAAAGAACCACATTAAAGCACAGGACTCAAGGCATGGTTTAGGTCACTATCATGCCTCATTTAACCCTATTGGTGTAGTGTGTCTATGATATGACATGTTATGTTCTGAGGGTGACATCACATGTTTAAAGAGTCTCGCATAGCCTCCGTTTTCTGTCCTTGTCCGGAATAAAAGAGACATGCAAAAAACATTTTCAGCAATCAGAAATTAAATCAAAGGAAGCTATGTGAAACATTCTAGTCGGCCCATTTAGTGTTGACACACAGGATTACCATGATATAATCCTTACCATATAATACCGACAACCTGCGCTTCATGTTTTCACTGAAACTCCCATTTCTTGTGAAGAAACGGACGGAGTGTCACGGAAAAAGAAAGAAAGAGGTTTGGCTGGGCACTCTGCCGGGAGCTGCCTGTTGATGAATGTCTGTTGTACTGATGGAGCGAAGATTAGAATTGACGCCGCTGCTTCGTGTTGTCCATGAAACCAAATGGTCAGGTCCCTCCCACTGGTTTCATGTTGGCTGTGTAGTTCTTTTTTCTGGAGAACAGACTGTAAACGCTTTGGTTATGTGTTCAATGTACAGTTTTATAGATGATACTTCTTCATTTTCAGTTCAGTGTCATTTCCTTTTAGTTTGATAGTGATAATGTACATCTCACCTCCTTCTTTAATGGTTTATTATTACAACAAAGAGCCCTTTGTGAATCTCATCTCTTCATTTCTTCATTCACACTTTTTCTTCTGCCTTAACACCATTGTGTCTACACTGAACTCTAGGGGGAGCAGCAAGGGCAAAGACATCAGTACAATCAAATCCCTTCGTGTGCTGAGGGTGCTACGTCCTCTAAAGACCATCAAACGACTTCCCAAGTTAAAGGTAGGACTTGGAGGTCGAAAAGGTTTAGTTTCTACACAATATACAAAGTAATATCCAGTAAGTTCTATCCAGTTCTTTGTGGGGAAGGACATTTTTCCATTCTGGCATGAGCCTTGCTCACAGTAATGGCTTCCACCATGTGCTGACCAATAAATCCCTTCCCTACAGGCTGTGTTCGACTGTGTGGTCAACTCTCTGAAGAATGTGCTGAACATCCTGATTGTCTACATGCTCTTCATGTTCATTTTCGCTGTGGTGGCTGTGCAGCTCTTTAAAGGTCGCTTCTTCTACTGCACAGATGAATCCAAAGAGTTTGAGCGTGATTGCAGGTTGGAGTAATAACACATATGTACATTTATTATGTTGTCACAAGTTATTAAGATCCACTGAGGTGTTTGGCAGCTCTGGATTTTTTTTGTTTTTTTCACATTTGTGTGATCATGAACCTATTTGTCTTTCTTCAGAGGAGAGTACTTAGTTTATGAGAAAGATGAGGTAAAGGCTCAGAAGCGGGAGTGGAAGAAGTACGATTTCCACTACGACAACGTGGCTTGGGCCCTGCTCACCCTCTTCACTGTGTCCACTGGAGAGGGGTGGCCGCAGTGAGTGACCTGAACTCACTCAGCCACATGGATCAACTATGGCTACAAACACTTTAGGTCTGTTTTATGTATTAATTCAATCTCCACCTTCACAGGGTGTTAAAGCACTCAGTGGACTCCACCTTTGAGAATCAGGGCCCGAGCCCAGGTTACAGGATGGAGATGTCCATCTTTTACGTGGTGTACTTCGTTGTCTTCCCCTTCTTCTTCGTCAACATCTTTGTGGCTCTCATCATCATCACCTTCCAAGAACAGGGGGACAAGATGATGGAGGACTACAGCTTAGAAAAGAATGAGGTGAGGAGAGTTCCTCTTTGGAATTCAATCTCCTCACAGAGCTCAAACTGTTCTAACACCCCCTCACCTCTTTACAGAGAGCTTGTATTGATTTCGCCATTAACGCCAAACCTCTGACTCGCCACATGCCGAAGAATAAACTTAGCTTCCAGTATCGCATGTGGCAGTTTGTGGTGTCTCCTCCTTTCGAGTACAGCATCATGGCTCTGATCGCGCTGAACACCATCGTCCTAATGATGAAGGTACCTCCAACACAGAAACGTTTCGCCAAGCTTCCAAATCTCAGCCATGAGGATATGATTTGGATTTTGCCTGTAGTTTCACTGCTTTTCTTCCTTTATTGGTTCTGTATAGTTCCATGGTGCATCACTAATCTACAATGAGGTCCTGAATAATCTCAACATTGTATTTACGACCTTCTTCTTTATGGAATCTGTCCTCAAAATCATCGCTTTTGGCCCTCTGGTAAGTAACTTACAAGCAACCACAGACAAATTCTGTATTCCTTATCTAGGTTGACCCAGTCTATATGCTTCTGCGTTTCAGCCTATTATTCATTCATAACGCGGTTTATTTTGGTGGACAGATCTAGAGCGTGTTTTCTGTCCCTAAAGAACAGAGTGTGCTCTTTTGCACATCGTGTCTCTCTACAGTAACAACAACAGCATCTTTAGCCCGGGTGTGTCCCTTTACGCCCCTGCAGGAATCAGCTGTGACAGGATTTTATCTTTAACATCCCTGTGTCTCCTCAGTGGTCAAAGGTCTTTTCTGTCTTTCCCAACAGAATTACTTCAGAGACGCCTGGAACATTTTTGATTTTGTCTCTGTTCTTGGAAGCATCACTGATATATTAGTAACAAAGATTGGGGTAAGTGCTTTTTGCATGTTTGGAACAAATTAACTTTCTTTGTTGAAGCTCAGCACTAGTAATAATGAACTCACTTGTCAAATTTGACATGTAAACCACACAAACTAATCTAAATATGTTTAATATGTCTAAATGTGTGTTATCCATGAAACGTTTCTGTGTAAAATCCCATTCCCAGTTTGAATCTTGAATGTCAGATAATTTGTCCACATTCGCTTTAGACTGTAGGTAAATGCAGCTAGAGAAGATGTGTGAAAAATGTGTTATGTGTAACTCATGGTTATCTCACAGGTCTGTTTTACTGTACGGTACGGAGTTTTATGTCATTATAGGTGTACAGCTGAACGTTTGTGGAATTCAGCCTCTCTGGTTGTGGAAAAAGCAAATACAAAAGCTGGAAAACACAGTGATTAGGATTATACATCCAATCTTTCACTAAATCCCACTGACTATATTAGCATTACTTGTGCTGTTTACTTCAAAGCGTGTACCCTCATGCTTCAGGAACCCCCCTGACTACGACGGGGGTGCTAAATGTACATTACTGACATCACTGCTGTTTCCAACACTGATTATTTCAGACAGACCATTGATTATTTGTCCACTCAGTCAATCGGCGCTTCACACTAGCTAACTAATCAACTCAAATATACTGTTAGTACCGAGCGATAATCACATGTAAAATATTGAATGTTGGGAGCTTCCAGAACAGCAAATACAATGATGATTGGCACCAAAGAGGGGCTGAACCACCTGTTCTGTTCTTTACTGACATGTTTACATGCTTTTATTAAGCAGCACCCATAATGATTCCTTCTTCCTCTTCTATCTCTTTACATGCTTTCTTTAAACCTCCTCCTCCCTCCTCCTCTGATAAAATCCATCCAATCAAAATGCACTATGAAATCCTTCGTGTTCTCCATCCGTGCTGCGCCATGACATGTGGTGGTGGTGCTGTGATGATGATGGTGTGCGCCCCTTGCCCTTGTCCAATAAAACACTTGACCAAACCCCCTCCACCCAAAAAATGTCTTTCGCCCACTCACAATGTGCTCCAACCTACCAAAAAATGTCTAAACCCCCTCCACATTCATCTATCTACATCTCCGCACATGTAGAATCTGGTTGGTTTGTAATTTATCTTCAAAGCTTTGTGCTGCATCCTCATTGGTCATGTGTAACCCTCCCTAACCCCCTGTCACCCTCTACCCCACCACCGACCTCAACCCTTGACACCAGGGCATGCGCTTTTGGATGATGTTTCCACTTTATTACAGACTGTAGAGACCGTTCCCGTATTGTAAGGGACTGTAGCTCAGTAGAATGGTCAGTCCTGTAAAACCCAGGGTTGGTGTTTTTTATGGAAGCAGGTGTTTCTATCTGCTTTAATGTGTTGTTGTAATTACTAACACGCTGGTCATTTCAAGCATCACATTCAATCTTTACACGTTTGTTAAATATTGAATTCATCCTCTTAGCAATAAAAGAAAAGTAGGTTTTTGTCCCGGTGAAGTGAGCAGCTGCCATTTAACAGCACTGGGTTTATGTTACAGTTAATCCCTCGTCCTAGAAGTGAATGTTTGCCTCGGGTTGTGCTGTGGCGATCTCTGCCCCACTGGGCCGTACTGGTCTGCATGTAAGCCAGTCGTTTCCTCACGTTTGCTGCAAAGCTACAGTATGACGTGCCTGCACCGAGGCTGCTCGCCGGCCCTCCTCCCTCCTCCTCCTCATGCTCCTCTTCCTGCCTTGCCTGTCAACCACAAAAGTCCAGTACGATAACGGGGAGTTTGGCTCTTGGAGAGTAGATGATTGTCTTTGTGACTCTGTATTGAACCAGAATAAGGACAAAGGTTCTTGCCCTGTGAATGGGGACAGCGATGAACACACAGTTCTCTGGAGTTTCACTGCCAAATTACTTCTTTGCACTTTTATAAAACATTTGCAAACGCCGGCGTCAGAGACTTCCCCCAAGCCACGCTCCTCCTGCCAATGAATGGGTGTGTGTGTGTGAGTGAACGGCTGTGGTTGACAGGCAGTGCTCTGCCCTTCATCTTGTGTGGCCTGCCTGCCCCCCAGAGATCAGTGCATTTGGTTCTTTAAAAAAATCCCTCTGCTGTACCAGATTGGATGATGACCTTTAGATTCTATGAATTATGATTTTTATTATTTCCTCTCTCTTGTTTTCTGTCCCTCTCTCCTTTGGACTTCTATCTTCTCTGCTATTAGGTTTGCGGTTTTGAGTTGGTTTTGACTCTCCCTCCCCCTCCCCTCCTCTCTTCTCTCTACTCCGCTGTTTTTTGGTTTTTGTGTTGAAAAGCGGGGCACAAGCGGTTGCCTTGTGTCTGGTGAGACTGACTCAGTTCCCTTTCTGCTTTAGGATAACATCATCAACTTGAGCTTCCTGAGGCTGTTTAGGGCAGCTCGCCTCATCAAGCTGCTGAGACAAGGAGAGACCATCCGCATCCTGTTGTGGACCTTCGTTCAGTCCTTTAAGGTATTTGCTCCACCACCAATGGCAACGCTGTTCACCCCTTGGGACATGGCTCACTTAGTGTTTTTATCTTCATCGATAGGCTCTGCCGTACGTGTGTCTGCTCATTGCCATGCTGTTCTTTATCTACGCCATCATCGGCATGCAGGTGAGTACGTCCTACTGCCCCATCAGGCTTCTGACTCTGATGTGATTTTGGATTCATGCCTAAAGTTTAAGAATGGGGTTGCAGCAACATATAAAATTACTCACAAATTAAGTGCACATTGAGCATTTAGAAATAAGATCAGCTAATTGTATGTGTAATGTTTCTTATCGTACCAGGCTTTAGGTGCATCGATTAAATTCACAGTTTTAACTTCATGCTTTTGTCCTTTATTCAGTTATTTGGGAATCTGTCACTGGAGCAGGAGGAAGACAGTGCCATCAATGACCACAATAACTTCAGAACCTTCTTCATGGCCCTAATGCTGCTGTTCAGGTGACTTCTCCTGCTTTGTCTTTCACTTTCTAATATTGTATTTATGAAGGTCTATTTGTAACCTACTGTAATATTTTATCAAATATACCCTTTTTGATGGAGCTTCAAGATCTCTGGATCTCTTGTATGTCCTCTCACATGCAGGAGTGCTACCGGAGAGGCATGGCATGAGATTATGTTATCCTGCCTGGGTGGGAAGATATGTGACCCGGCTTCAGGGAACACAGAAAAAGAGTGTGGCAGCACCTTCGCCTACACCTACTTTGTGTCCTTCATTTTCCTCTGCTCTTTCCTGGTGAGAGAATCCACAACATGTGCTCTGTTGAAATTCAGCAAAAATCGGTTACTTATTAAATCACATACAGTAAAGTCTGGTGCACATAAAACCCAACTATAGTTTTTAATGAGACTTAATTTAGAGTGAAAACAGCCAGGTGTGAAAGTAAATTTTTATGGTGGCCAAAGATAAACCTTTACTATCTGGACCTGATCCAGATGCTGAATCTGTTCGTGGCCGTCATCATGGACAACTTTGAGTACCTGACCAGAGACTCTTCTATACTGGGGCCGCATCACTTGGACGAGTATGTAAGGATATGGGCCGAGTACGACCCTGCTGCCTGGTGAGTGGCAAACAATTTCATACATGCAAAGACACACATGTGAAGCATCAAGTACTGTACGTATACTGTCTCATACAGACACAAGGAGAAATGCCTTAAACAAATCACACACGATGCACAAATATCAGCTAACACTACAAGCATCTGCTTAAAAAGTCTCATGACTCTTAACCTTTGATTTTCTTTGCCATCCTAAAAGGGTGCAAATACTGGTGTCTTTATCTCTGTCAAGTGTTATGATGCAACAGGATCTCCAGCATGTGCTTAACAGAATCAGAACCTGGACAGTTAAGAACGGCCTGTCTGCAGAAAGACCAACGTTCTCCCTGTCTGTCTTCCTCTAGAAGCATTTCAACCCTAGCAGTTGCATAATGTTTAGTCACACAGATGAATGTAACCCTCTCCTCTTGCTCTTCTCTCCTCTGTATTGTGAGTGTGCGGGAGCATGCGCGAGATGAAGGTGTTTCTGAGTGTAAATAAATGAATCTCTCCTTTTCTACCCTTTTCTTCTTCTTCTTCTCTATCATTTTTTATTCTTTATTTTCCTTATTCTTTCTCTCTCTCTCTCTCTCTCTGACCTGTGTGTTCCCTCACCTAACCTCCCCTCCTTGTATTTTTCTTGCAGCGGGCGCATACATTATAAGGATATGTACAGTTTATTGCGAGTTATCTCCCCTCCCCTGGGCCTTGGCAAGAAATGCCCACATAGGGTGGCCTGCAAGGTTTGGACCAAACCCCTAAAGCACAACCTTAAATGCAACCTGCTCGCCTCTAAGAAACTGGAATGAATGTCGCTATTTATCACTTTTAAAACAAATGTTTTCCTAGTTTAAGTTTTATTTTCTGTTGGGTTGCTTTTCTTTCAGGTTTGCATTATTCAGTTGTTTTAGTCTCATTCCACCATTGACTCATTTGGGGGGATTTTTGTTGGATATGCATTCTGACATGACAATGAGAATGTTTGAGACAATGCAGAAATGCACACACACTCTTGTACACTCACAAACACACACACAGTGGTAGTGGTGTGTGAAGCATGAGGTGGTGCACTGCACTCGCTATTGTCTTCTGACTAAATGCTGGGAAACTTCACTGATATGCTCACTTTGAATTCAGTATTTTGTAAAGAACCATGGTCCAGACTCCAGTCAGCCATTGTCATTTATTTCTGCTTGCTGTCTAATTTTGCCTGGGCAGAAGATGGTTGAGCACTGTGCATTGTTCATGTTTGACTTGGGGTTTGGCTGTGGGAGGTGGGCACTTAAGTACAGAGACATATACTGAGAGGTCTTGGTCGGAATACTGCCACCATGCTAACCTTAGCTGTTAGCCAGTTGTTCAGCCATGTGTGATGGAGGCTCCAGAGCCTGATTCCACACAGCTGATTCTGCTGAGATCACTGTGTTCAGTCTGAGTAACAAAATAAAGTCCACATTTGTGTTCCTCCATGACACAAGTTTGTGAACCAGTCCTGATTTTACCTTTAACCTAAAGCTACTGTCTGTAGATTTTGCTACTGTACATCCTGATGGCATTAGCATAGAATATGAAGCAGCCTCGGTAAACCTGTGTCGTCTTAAGGCATTTGAACTGCTGCACAAAGGGACTGCAAGGATTGAATAATACAATTACAATTATTAAGAAAGATTGGGCCTGCTACAAGCTCTTCATAAAGAATGCACACAGCAAACCGAAGTACAAACAACACATGCAGCGTTTTGTCTTCTGTAAAGTCCACAGTTCCATACTGCAGTGACATCCACCTACAGTGACGTGTTGCGTGTGCATTTGTTATGGAAGCTGAGAGCTTGTGCTCATGGAGTGGGGAACTGCGAGGCCTTAGGTAACGTTATCTGAAATGCTGTAACAGTATGGCCAAGCCTGCTCCGTTTGTGGCTCTGGTGTTGGGCAAAGGAGGAAAGGGCAGGGTGTGTGTGTGACCTCTGGACATATACATGTATTGTGTCCACCAGGTGCCTCTGAGTTACTGCCTGTACAGTCAGGTGCTTTTTGGGTCGACTCTACAGAACATGTCAAATCACCCAAATCACAAAAAATGCCCCCCAAAGTTCAGTTTGACATGATAAACATGCATTAGTTGTGACAACCTATTTACTATATTAACGACATGTCATTAATACATAATTATAGTGCCAGGGCTTAGAAGCTGGGGGACCTGCCAAAATCAACAATGTTTGAGTTATCTGCAAACTCATAGATGCTTTTAAACATTTGTGGTGCTGAGGTTACCATCTCTGTCCTTTTGTTGAGCTAGGTGTGTACTGTATATCGGAGTAAAGCCTCTTCACGGTTTGTAGCAGTTTGTGTGACCCAGCCCAGTTTGCCCGTGTGCCTGGCAGAGCCAGGTTGCGTGTGAAAAGGTCCAACTACAGATAGGTGACATTCTTTGTGATGTGGGTGAAGTGACCTCCCGAAGGCCCCTCCGTCACCGGGGGCGGCTCCCATGAACATCAGAAGGTGCTGGTGGGAGCAGAGATTCCTGGTGGACGCGCAGCCTCAGTAAAGGCCTGCATTGACTTATCATTGTGACTCACTCAGATCTCTGCAGCGGTGCTTTTCGTTGCCTGCTCGAAGCCCCGCTGTCAGTTCTATCCGAGCGGCGAAAGAGGGCAAAGACCCAAACAAACCTGAATCCCCTTTTCACCTCGCATAGAATGGTACTTTAACAACAACTAATTAAATGACTAACTAAATAACACCTCCTCCTCCACGTCTCCCTTTTTACCCTTCCTTCCTTCCTCTCCCCTACTTTGAGATACCAGCTTAGATGCCATGTAACGCACCCCCTCGTTCTCTCTCGTTCTTCTTCTCTCTCTTTTCTCTCACCACAGCAACCACATTTTCACAGCGATCAAAACAATAACCTCTGTGTATTTGTTTCCCCCCCTCTTCCTTTCCTATGTTGTATCTTTCTTTTTTCTCCTCATGGACCAAAAAAACGCATCTGTGGTTGATGGTAATAAAAATGTTAAATCGCAAATAATGGTTTTTTTTTTTCGTTTAAATGTCGTAAGTATAAGTCTGTTCTGTGTGTGTGTGTGTGTGTGTGTGTGTGTGTGTGTGTGTGTGTGTGTGTGTGTGTGTGTGTGTGTGTGTGTGTGTGTGTGTGTGTGTGTGTGTGTGTGTGTGTGTGTGTGATGTGTGTGATGTGTGTATGTGTGTGTTTGTGGCCACCCCAGCGGCCGGATCAGTTACACAGACATGTATCAGATGCTAAGACACATGTGTCCGCCGCTAGGCCTCGGGAAGAGGTGTCCCGCCCGGGTCGCCTATAAGGTAGACTCGCTCCCACCTTACCCCTACACCCCCCTCAACCACCACCCCACCTCCTTCTCTCCTGCTATCATTCTTTTCTTCCCACTTTCACTCTGACTTTAACTCTCCCCATCGCTGGGGAACAGTCCTCCTGTCCTCCTGCTCCACCTGTCCCCTGCCTCTCTCCCTCCTACCAGTGATGTTCTCCTCATTGTCTGTCAGTGGTGGTTGTGGTGGTGGTGAGCGCTGTTCTCTCTTCTCTCTCTCCGACCGCGGGGATGGAGTAACGGGGTTCTGTCGTGAAGTGAAGTGATAGTGGAGTGATAGTCAATCCTTTTTCTTTTATTCCCTCCTGTCAGGCCGCAGGAGTAAGAGAACAGAGGAGGCTTTGCCAGTCCTTCTGCAACCTGCACGGACGCATGCACATACACATGCACCAACACACGCTGTCAAGGTAGAAAAACACTAACTGTCTGAGATCTCACCGAGAATATCTCATTTTTTACTTTATTGCACTGATGTTGCTCTAGTCTGTAATTACTCAGTTTTTAAATTAACAAAGAATGTTTACAACATTCTCCAAATGAACCATAGAAATAGAATGCATTACTGTCTTCGTGGTCACACACAGTTGCATCACACCTTAACAAGCTTTAATGTGATCTAGAGTAGGTTAACAATAGAAAAGGGTTCATCTACAAAGTGCAGCTACTTGCTTACGATGCTGGTACAGAAGGGTTGGCAAGGGTGTCTGTCTTGGTCCTCTGCGTCTCTCATTCCTGTGGATGGCACTATAGTGCACACGTGCGTATACACATACATTCAGTACATTTTCACAATAAATCCACCAGGAAAACTTCTGGTCATTCTAATCTGTTGTCTTTTTTAAAATTAGCATTTTTGCCTTCGCTCTGTGCCTTAGACCAGCAGGGTAAAGATCTGGGTCGAGCATTTCAGCATTCCTGTCTCTCTGTCTCGATGTCCACGTTTCCGCTCCATCTAACTAGAGTCTTTCTCTGTCCAGCCTCTGACATTCTTATTCTGACACCTAGATTCTCCAAATAATAGGAAATCGGTCATTCAAATAAATTAGCTGATTGTGTTTGTGATGCCTTTCTTTAACATTACTTAACTTAATGAGCCAAACTTTTGCTCCACTTTTAATTTTACAGCTTCTTAAGAGACTTACTCTTACAGACACAGGCTAAACCATTGATTTGCATGCTGTCATTTGGTTTTAAAATTAAAAGATGGATTTAAGACTAACATTGATTCCCTTTAGTCTCTCTGCAAGCTGCAAAAAAAATTTATATTCATCTGTATATGAATACAAAAAATAGAATAAGAATGTATCTGCCCATAACTCAAGCCATATGATCTCTCACAGGGTAGTAATTTATCGTGCAGCAAAGCACCAACTTTTTTGTTTGAAAATCCTACTCTTCTGTTTTTTGCTTTCACAGCTCATAGCTGCTGTTTTCCTTGGCCGATCTATTAAGTAGTATTTATATTGTTCCAAAAGGTTACCAGAAGTATTTATTTAGCGAAGACTGAAACTCACAGGACTTACAGAAAGAAGCTAGAGAGAACAGAGGAAGGTGCTTTTGCTCACTTTACGTATCAAGGTGTACAGTAAGTAAAGAACACCTCAAATAAACCTAATTAAAATTCTTACAGAACGTCTACTGATCATAAACCCAAATTTTACGGTGCGATAACCCAGCGACCATCACTGAGCTGATTTACGTAGAATCTGGGTGTTGGTTTTCAGTCACTCCTTCTGTCCCACATTGCTCACGTTTCTTCTTATTCCTTTTCTACTATTTCGCTCTCAACTGTCTTTTCTTAATCCTCTGACTCGATTGCTCACTTTTGCCTTCCTGTCAACTCTCTCTGTCATTCTTCTGTCTACATATATTTCAACCTGTCTGTTGGCGATTAACCGCCATCCTCAGTCTTTCATAGCATCCCTTCATCCGTACAACAGCCACTCTGTCTCTATTTCACTTTTCCTTTCAGTTGTTCAGAATTTCTTGCCAGTGGCCTTCATCACATTCTTCAGCCATTAAAACCTTCCACCTCATCAGTAACAGAGATCAGGAAGTCCTTAACTTTTCTTAGAAATGGGGAAGGTTAGACATTCTAAAGAATTTTGATATTAGTCATGCTTAAAGATTTTGGCTGAGATCTCATTGCCGGTGACACTGGGCCTTTCCCTTTGTGGAAAATAATTGTCTTGATAAATTTATGGCTATGAAACCTTGTTTTTTGGACTTGACTTTTCTCAGTGAACTTATGTCAGTGTTGTTTTTAGTCCTTGTCTTTATCTCTTGTCTTCTGTAACTTCAAATTTCTATTCTATCCTTTTAATCTATACATGCACACACTCAGTTTTTTCTGTGTTAACTCCAATTGACCAGCGTTGATTCTTCTTTTACTCTTTCAGTGTTTTCACAATCTTCTTCTCCTTCTTCATTCTCACCCTTCCCTTTTTATCTGTAACTACATCTCATGACCAAGCTTAGCCTAGCCTCCACCTAGTTTACCCCAGCAAACTACTGTCCCCACCGTGTTTCCCTTTCGATAGACCCCCTCCCCTGTACCTACCCTATAGCCCCCTACTACTCAAAGCCTGGTTGTTCCAGAACAAAAACAGAACATCAGTCATCTCTTTTTGATCTTCTTTATGGTTTTTTCTTCTTTCAGGAAATTCCACAACTCTAATCCTCTCTAACTCTGATACCCCTTAAGATACTGCACCCGTCTGGCATTGAGAGAGATCTTGACTTGATATGAAGTACTGGCTTTATTGTCCAATCGGACTTTGATGAAGGAATCAAAGGAACATGCAAAAGTAGAGAGCATAAAATCTGATAAAGAATTTAAAGATTCAATCTCTAGGATCAATCCAGTTGGATTGAGGATACTCTCTTTGCGCGGATGCACGGCTGCTTGTATTGTGAAAGTTGGTTGGTTTTGAGGGAAATCGAGGGGTAGTAAAATGGGTAGGTGGGAAGAGTTGGGGCTTAGATCATGGGATCAAGGCATGTTGCATGCTCAGTTTGAACAGATTCGTGGGTAGGGGTGTGTTGTCGCATGCAGGTCTTGCAACCTCTGTCGCATGGCTGTGGGCGGCATAGAGGCTGCCTTTATGCTTGCCGAGCGCTGTGGATGTTGGCCGATGCCCTCTGCCTTCTGAACACATGGCTGTGGGCATGCCCGACACTTGCACACACTCAGGAACACATACAAGCATGTTCACACCCACCGCCATCGTACTACCGTGCTTGCCATTGTGAGTGCCCAACGCTCATGTTCGTAGGTAAATCCAACTGAAGCCATCTGGTCCGGATAGGAACGGCAAGTGGCCCCAGCTGGCCCAGCTTGTTCCGTTCTATCCACAGGTTTCGCCATTGGTTTTACCTTGTGTAGACATGTAAAACAAGGAACCTCCTTACAGGTAGGGGGAGCTCTATAGCAGATGCCCTAGTTTAATTAAGCAACAGTCTCCTGAACAGAGCTAAATATCACCAGTGATACTGTTTTTGTACTCTAGTTAACGTTTTCTGTTTTTAAAGGACTCCAATTAAGCACTTAATTGGAGTCTGTGCAATTAATTGTGTGTAAGTGGATGTGGGGGGTGTATGTGAACTGCTCTATACAGTATGTGTACTGCATACATACATTATCTATGTGTGTAAATGTAACAGAGATGTGTAAATGCGCCAATGCATTCACACATTTAGGGAACATGGGCACAGGTTGGGTCGGAGGCGACTTTCACTCCGATTGTTCTTCCTTGTGGTTCTCGGCTCTCACAGTTGCTTAGCAGCAGATAGCCCTCATTGGATAGCTGTGCTGTTTCAGAGTATCACTGGAATAACAGGAGACGCAGAAACTCACTTTTCTGTACTCAAATGCTTTTGCACTTGGGAATCCATACACAAAGTGCTTCAACTCATTTAAACTAATCTGATCAGACTTGAAGAAACTTCCTTGTCTTCAGAGATGCTCATCTGAGCAAACAGTGACTAAAACCTGGACAAATCTCATCCATGCTTAATTGGCTGTTGTCTATGGAGCTCTCTCAACCCTGCCCCCAATCCCCCGGCCCCTTCCCTGGAGGTTCAGGCACAGCGTTCTCTAGCAAGGGCCCGTGTCGTTCTCATTCTCTCATCCTGACTGGCTCTCCGCAGAGGCTGCTGCGCATGGATCTGCCGGTTGCTGATGACAACACAGTGCATTTTAACTCCACCCTCATGGCTCTGATCAGGACAGCACTGGACATAAAGATCGCCAAGGGTACGACTTCTAATCTCAGGTTTTCTTAGTAACCGTTGAGCTTTCCTGAATAATTCACACGTATCACTTATGAGCTCTCTTTGTAGCCTTTTCTCTACAACAAAACTTTGCCAATTCTGACATTAACAAATTATTTTGTGTTTTGTATGGCTAAATGCATTTCTTTTGTGATTTGTGTACCATTGCACCTCTCTCTTGGTCTGTACTTTCTTTTCCACATGTGCGTGTGCATGTGGACGGATGTGTGCTGCCGTGTGTATAAATGTTTGTGTCACCCTGGGTCACGCCACCACCCAGGCGGTGCAGACAAACACCAGATGGATGCAGAGCTGAGAAAGGAGATGATGGCAATTTGGCCAAACTTGTCACAGAAGACACTAGACCTGCTGGTTACGCCGCACAAGGGTAAGTTACAGGACAAAAGCACATAGTGGTGTTTATGTGTCCAATCACCAGTTCACCCAGAGGACAGCTTATACCAGCCAGTGTCATTCACTGCATGGCACCTCCTGACCAGGCTACAGTTCTACATTTAAACACACATCCTCCACATACATACACACATACTGTACATACTTTATACATTGTAGTACACATTATTTTTCAATTTACTAGTTTTGGTAGCTTCCAGCTGATAGCTTTTAGCAATTAAAATACTTTAGTGGCAGTTGTAGAGAAAATCCTAGAAGAAAGTCACGATTCCCTCTCATCTTCGTTTTTCTTTCTGTTCATATGTTTATATATTTATGTGAGACCTTGAACCCCACTGTAATCATAATTTCATTAAACTCTTTAAAGCAAGAGCCATTAAATGTTATATTCTTGCTTAGAACAAAAAACATAACTTTGCACCCTTGGCCGAGCATTTAAACATTCCACATACATGCAGATACACATCTGACACACAGTCCTGGTATCAGGGGTTGCCTCCTATAGAAGATCCTCTATAGTAGTCTTTTCACTACAGGATTGATCCAAAAAAGTGAAACTGAAACTTATTTAAACATGATGAGTGAGTATTATCTGTTCTATTTGAATAAGAACATTGTAGTGAGTATTTTTATGCATGGTTAGCAGTAACTTGCCCAGCAGCTAATCAGGTGTGAGATATGCATCATTATGTCTTAAAGTAAAGGTATGCATGGCAGATATCGTCTGAGGCGCTGAAAGGCTTGTAGCCAGGCCACTTTGAACAGGGTGCTACTCGTTATAAGAAAGCTCCATAGTGGGGTTGTTGAGCAAACAGAACAAAGCACAATGTTGTTCAGACTCTAAATGTCTATGTTTCATGTATTCTGGAGTTTTTAGAAGAACATTGTGCTGCTGTTTGCAACATGACGTTGCACCGTATTTCTTAGTGAGGTGGCTGCCTAGTCTTTTATTTTAAAAAGATTAAAATTCTTAATGTTAATTCTTAATGTTCGGGAAATAATACAAGAATGGACTAGTAGTAAAAGAAGTATTTAATATTGAAATCCATAATCTGGCTGTGAAAAGACTTTTGGCTTTGTGGTGTTACAGTGTTTTAATATTGTATTTGTGTAATGTACATGAGCGTGTGAGTTCAACTCTGTTTCAATCTGGGCTCCACACACACACACACACACACACACACACACACACACACACACACACACACACACACACACACACACACACACTCCTATGTTTGGATGCTCCTCCTATGATAAAGATGTTCATATTATCACCTAATGTATTGCCGGATCCTACCAGATCCAATACTGTGGTACAGGTTCGGTTCCGTGCCTCACAGAGCCAACATGAAACCGGTTGGTCTCAGCTGCTGGTGTACAGTACATGCATGCTGCTGTGAATTTCTCTGTGTTTCTGTGCGTGTCTCTTGTCCCCCACCCCCCACGGCTCAGGGTCCCATCTCACTCGGGTCTAATCTTCCAGGGTAACTTGTCATTTTCTCAGCAGCCACAGACTTGACGGTGGGCAAAATCTACGCCGCCATGATGATCATGGAATACTACCGGCAGAGCAAGACCAAAAAGCTGCAGGCGCTGCGAGAGGAACAGGTAGAATCAGTCCCAGAGAAGCTCGAGAATGCAACACGACCTTTTTTTCCTCTCTTCTGATTCATTTATTTACTTTTTCTTTTTTGGATGAATAAATTATGCATATTTTGCCAAATATGGATGTAACTTAATACAAAACACACCATGTGCATAGACTGGATTTAAAGAATAGCCTGTGCAGGAAGCGTTGCCACCTGATAGTCTGCATCCTTTTACCAGCATCTTGTCGGTGACTTGACCGCTTGCCTGCAAACACAAGGCTCACGCCACTGTATGCTACTGTTTCAGCTAACTAGCACCTACTGTTGTTTGTTTACCTCTTTCTTGTCACCGCTTATTAGAAGGGTTGTTTTTTTGTTGATGATGTTGAGCTTTGATGATGATACCACATGGCCATACGTTTCGTTCCTTGTGAATCGTTCGTGAATGCCTTTGAGATGCACTCGCTCCCGCTGTCTCTGTATTTCCAGTCCACACTGTGGCTGTGTTAAAAAACATCTCTCCACCCATGCAACCTCCTGTTCACTCCTACTGGTTTGGCACTTCACAAATATAACCAACTGTATCAAGGTTTTTACCTGGGTGGGATTTAGTGCAGTGGAGAATGGAGCGAATGAGAAAATGTTGTTTTTCTAAGAGTACAGTACATAGGGTTTGGGTTGGTGTGTTCCTGAATGCAGCCATCCTGTTGGACTGAATGGACAGGTTCACCCAGGCCCGGTCAACATCGCAGTGCACAAGGACTCAGCCAGTCTGTGCCTCTGTCAGCTGGTCATCTCACCTCATTCCTTCTCTCTTCTGCCGTGGTCTTTGTGTTTGTAATGTTGGGCCGTGTTCAAGAAGGATTCCACCCACAAACATTATGACGCTGTCTACGCTGTTGAACTGTTGGACGATTGGTCCTTTCCCGTTCTGGTTAATACAAATCTTCAACAAGCCCGCTGCGTTTTGAGGTATTTACAGAGCTAGAACTGACTTTATTATCAGAATATAGGTTCAGGTCTAATTTTATTTTATTCTGAACTATTACTGCTATCTAATATATGAAACGGCAACAGAGCTTTAAGAGAAAATCTCAAAATAATTCTCATTCTCATGACAGTATATAAAACTGAGTGGTGGATTCTTCTTTAACTCGTTATATGCTTGTTTTCTGCATTCTTTCACCTCCATTCTTCCTCCTTTATGTTTTGTGCATCTCAATTATCTACCTCTGTGTTTAGTATGTTGTAGTTGTGATTGTTGTCTGTTGTTCACTGTCTTCTATTCTTTGGTCTTGTCTTCCATGATGTCTTTGTCTTACTGACCTGATCCTTTTACTCTTACAGGAAGAGATGAGACCTTGTCTTGTCAGGTTCTCTCTGTTCAGTCAGTCTAGGTTCATTGTCACCAAGTTCCTTTAACCTAGATCCATTTTCCCGTCTATGTGTTCACCAATCTGTCTGCCTGCCTGTGTGGCTCTGGTTGGGGCCATGTTGAGTGGAGGTTCCTGTGACCGGTGGCTTTGTATGTCGTCAGTCTTGGTACCGCTCATTGATACATTCGCCACTGCTGAAACACACTCCATTAGTCAGTGTTAGCTGCCCATGTTCTTGTCATAATCCATCTATTTGTTTGAACCATGAATCTTTTCAGGATGCTACAGCTACACATCCACATTAGTCACGTTCTCCACAGATGAACTTGAGCCATTTTCCTCCTCAGCACAGGAAGGTCTGACTGGACAGGACTTCCTAAACCTCTGTCAGGAAGAGGTTAATTAACAAACATTTTAAAATTGTTTCTCTCTAAACAAGTGAGTTTGGTTGTTGGTAGGACCAGCAATACTTTTCACTACAGCCACCAAATTGTTTAGTTTGGATAATGTTGGTCAGCTTATGGCCATCAGTTGTATGTCACAGACTCCAGACTAAAGTTACTGTAGGTAGTGGTACATTAACCTGTATTTTAAAGATAAAAGCTCCTCCTTTCCTTAACCAAACAACCAGTCCTCCTAAAAACTAGTTTGGTGAAGCCAGAGGAGCTTCCTGTCCATCAGATGAGCCCTGGTTCTCTGAGAAGGCCTGGACATGTACGTGGTCCAAAAGGCTTCTGTCCATCTACGCTCACTCACTTCATTTAGCTTCCAGGCTGTGGAAGGACATGACGAAGGCTGTAGCAGTCATGAACCGTTGGCTTTAAGCCAGTCCTGAGAGGACTCCATTACCCAGGATCCCCTTGGAGCAAAGCTGCCTGACCTCTGACCTGTTTGATGAAAGTTGCTTTTTAATACAACTGGTTCAGGTTCAGATGTCTGGTTCTCACAACATCAGATGTTGTTCAAAGGACTGCCTTTGAAGATGTCTGGTCTAAGACCTGTGATTTAAAAGCAATTTTACCTCAAACGCCTAAGTTAGAAGTTCCCCCTAAAACTGATCTGCAATCTGCTTTCATTGACTAACTTAATACTAACCCTCATATATATGTAGGGAAAATCCAAAGCCAGCAGCACTGTAAGCAGTAGTTCAGAGTGGGTAACAGATGCCAGATCCAAAGTTTAGCAGGGAACTTTACCTTAGAGAACCACAGCCATGCGCTTGCTGATGGCGCCCCCATGTGGGTGCATGCTGCAAGTGCATCCTGTGTTTGTGTCCTGTGTCTGCCCCTGATTGTGCCTGATGCCAGCCTGTAGGCCATGTCGTGTATCTCACACAGAACCGACCGCCATTAATGTTTCAGCGCATGGGGGGACCTGAGGGAGAGGGCACCGAGGGCCAGGGGGGCCCGGGCGTCAACGGCCTCCCCAGCACCCAGCCCGACAACATCCACAGCATGTGAGTAGACGTTACCAGTAGTGAAGAACCTTGACGCTGCGAATACGTCATATATATCAAGGAACTTGGCAAAGAATTTTGTATAGTATCAATTTTAGGTTTATTGATGGCTCTTAGTTACACTTCATTGTCATTTGTACATAGAGGACAGTCCTGATTCACAATCCCCTCGTTGTCTATGTACCTGTCAGACCTACTGAGGGTGGCATGACTGAGAGCCCGTCGTGGGTGACCGCCAAAGCCCAGGAAATGTTTCAGAAGACAAGTAACTGGAGCCCAGACAGACCCTACCCAGACGATCTGTACGACAACCGGCACAACCCGCAGGTATGAAGACAAACGGCTGGTGACGCACCGGTTCAAGCCTCACTCAGTTTGTCTCTGCACCAGCAGTCCTGTGTGTACGTTTGGATAAAAGTGATGCTCCACATCAGTCTACTGCTCCCCCCACTGTGTACCAGACCTTCAACTGCGTCAGAGCTGGAAGTTTGCACTAAAGTGAAGGTCTATGTGCTGTTAGGTCCCGCCTTCATTCAGACTTCTCTGTCTTTTCTCTTTCCTGTTTTTGAAGTTTGCATCTCCTGTTTTCTCTTATTTGTACCCATCTTCCAGTTAACTGTCCCATTTTTCACTCTCAAATCTTGCGTCGGAGGTCTTAGATGTGCCTGTTGTGTTCACCTTTTCCTCCCCCAGCCTTACTTTCACTTGTCTGTCGGGCCGTTTCTACTCCTCAGGATTTCATCTCTCTCGTTGGTCAAATATCCAAAGATGTGCACTGTTCAGACCTAATGGAAAGAAAAGGGATTTGACTTGTTTGACTGGCAGATTGATAACAAACAGCTTCTCACTGTTTCCTAGAGTTTAGTTGGATTGGACTCTGCGATAGAATTCATCTAAACCTGAACACATGCTTCACTTACAGTAAATATTTGAGATTCCCTGTTATGTTTTTAATAGCGTTTGGAAAAGTTGCAACTTTGTGGGGGTTTTTTGTCCCGATCAAGACTTTTATTTTCCTCCAATTCTGTATTTGTAATGTTGGCTAATTTCTTCTGAGGTGAAACTAGGACCACCCAAATGTGCTGCCTGTGTTTCCTTCAGCGCTCCTCTGTCTCATTCTGCTGAGGTTCTTTGCTAAAATTAGACTCGTGAATTTACACTTGCTTTTTTAAGAATGAAAAGTGGAAAGAAAAAAGTTACCTGCAGACAGAGCGGCACAGACGTCACATCCCTACAAGTTTATGTTTTGCTTGTTCGTTGCTTTTGACAAATTGCTTGTTGCCGTCATTGGTGGATTTCGCTGCACAAGCAATCTGGTTGACTCAAGTAAAATATAACCTTCTCTCTGCTCCTCTACACTTGCCCCTGCAGTTGATTTACTGCAGCCGCAGAGCCTAAAGTACAGCCATATCAGAGCTGAGCTGCTGTTTTAGCAGGACCAAAGCTTAAGAATATGGACAATGGCTCCATGGATGGATCAGGACTTCACTAGTTGCAACAGTTCATTTATGCAGTAACCTGTTGCATAAATGAAGACAGCACGAGAAACAAAATAAGCTTACTTGAGGCATAACTGAGTTTATTTCCTGCTTCCCGTCCTACATCGGTTTACCCATAGCTAATGGCGCCTTCCCGTCCACGTCCCCCTCCCTCACAGACAGTAGTCACGCCCACTCTCATTGTGTTTTTACAGACGGTAGAGATGAGGGAAATGGGGCGGGACGGGTACTCGGACACCGAGCCCTATCACCCAGTGGATGGGCATGGGCGGACCCTCTCCATGCCCCGCCTCTCAGCAGACAACCAAGTGAGCACTTTCATCCCACCTTCACCCATCCCACCATTGATATACGTGTTAGCAGAGAGGACAGTTGAAGTGAATTCTACAAGTCTCTTTTTTTCATCCTGAAAAAGATAAGAGAACAAACTGTACAATCGTAATAGTTTAATGTAGTTGTTTGTTAAGTAGATGCACATAAAGACAAAATAAGAAGGAGGCTCTTATTAAATCACTTCCTTCTGTCTGGTGAACCTGTTTGTCTTCCCTCTTTCTTTTCCTCCAACCCTCACTTCCTCGCTATCACCCTCCACTCTTCCAGCAGCCGACCCCCTGCTGCTCAGCCCCAGCTAGTTTCCTCTCTGAGCATTGAAGTGCACTGTATCCTATAGCTGTGCATGGAGCTGGGTGGGAATGCTGGAAGAGTGTTATGGATATATATACAAACACAGTATATATCTAGAAAAATGAAAGCACATTTAGAATATTTGATTTGCTCCAAACCTCCAACCTTTCATTTCATGAAATCCTTGGTGTGTCTATCCTGTGTAAACTGTGGCCTCTGAGATCGACTCGGTCCGACATTCATGGATGCTTGTGCAGCACATAGTGGCCAAACCAAGCAAACTAAACGCAGCAGTTAAAATGCTTCATCATCATCATCATCATGCATACAACTAAAGCTGAATGTGGGCAAGGGAGGAGTAAACAGGGAGATGTGTGGTAGATATCACTTGCAGAACAGAAATTAGATTCACATCTCTGTTGAACAGTGACTTATTATTCTGCAAATCATTTACCATGAGCACATGTTTTCGGATTCTGGTGGCTACGGTCATAGATTCATTACAGCGACTGACTACAAGACGTGTCACGTGATGTTATGTTGGGATGCAGCTGAAGCAGGGACTGATAAACCCAAGTCCTGCTGCTGTTTTGAGCTGGTGGAACGTGTCACACACTTCCTGAAGTAATATCTAGCCACTGGGAATGTCCTCAGGCAAAGCAACAATAAGCATTAACAGGAGAACGTCATCTCCACCCACCGGACGTTCAGTTTCCCCAACGAAGCCTCTGGCTGCAGTTCCACACGCACTCACATGTTTCTGGGTCCAGTCATGTTTGCTGGTTGATCAGGAGTGTTTCTGTGGGTCCAGTTAGAGAATCTGGGTTTTGGACTGGGGTCAGAAGAGTTTTCATTTCTGGGTCAAACATTATAGTAGACAGACGGTGGTTGAACAGCTGGACATTAGAAGATATTCAAACATATTTAGTTGATACTAAAATCGGATACTCCGATTAAGATGATAACTACTATTTTCCCTGTGGCAATCAGCCTCGTTGCTGCTCTTTATATTGGGGCATGTTTCATCCATTTGCTTTGTTCATTCATTAATATAAATTCAACTTGTTTGGTTCTTGTCATTTGAAACATCATTATTCCTTTAAAAATAGACCTAAACACACAATCAAGTCTCGACTTATGGTACAAATGTCTTTAGAAACAAACGTAGACGGTCGTGGGATTGTCTTGTGTTTGTGTGTGTTGCATATACTGTATATATGTGTGTGTGTGTGTGTGTACACTGTTACTTACTGTCTTTTAACGCTGCTCTGCCTTACAGAGAGTTCATGCTGTATCGGTAAGTGTGTGTTTGTATGTATATGTGTCGGCTCAGTGACACACACTCACCTGGTCTTCTGTGTGTGTGTGAATGTGTGCAAAGGCCTTAATTAACTGGGTTTATCTTTCTCTTATCTCTGTCTCTGTTCATCACTTCTTTTGTATCGTTCACATCTGTAAACTTTCCACATTGACGTCATTTTTAAATGTTGTTTTTGTCTCAAACCGTCCCGTCATGCGTCCTCTTCCTCTCACCTCCTTTACGTTGGCTTCTGTTCATTCTTTGTGTTCCTTCTGTCCTCTCTGGTCCTGGTGGCTGTGTTGCATCGGGCCTATGCTATGCGTGCGTGCGTGCGTGTGTGTGTTCTATACGTGTGCGCTACACTGCTCTGCTCTACGTATTATCTCTGTGTTTGCCTGCTCTGCAGCGGAGACGACACAGGCCTCGCGGAAATAACCTCAGTGTATGTACTGCTCCCTCTATCATTGTTTTCCTGTCTGCTCCTGGTTCTGTCAGTCATATTCAAACTGGATCTGCACAAGATTGTCGATTGCTGGTTGTTCTGCACCATGTGGTTGGTTCTTACTGCAGTGGGACAGCTCAGGCGGTGTCAGCCGGCCTGTCAGTCACTGAAGCCTCCTTCTGCCAGGCTGGCTGGTTAAATGAAAGTCCTTGAGTTTGTGGGATGGAGGATGCAGTGGAGCTCATCCTCAGTCTCATAACCGAGACGTCTCAGTTTCTTGTTTCACACTTTACATCTTTTTTCTGTAGGGTCGTGGCCTTTAGAAACTGTTACTGCAGCACATCTTCATTTTTACCAACTACTATATTAAATTAATTAAAGACCAACCCTTTGTAATCAGGTGCTGGCTGATGTACGTGACATCACAAACATTGTTCATTCAGTGGATCCAACAGAAACTTTGCGTCTCACTGCCTATTTCTGTAGCTACGTAATTCACTCACTTATTATCGTCAATTGTGTGTAAAAGCGTTTATGCAGCCAGAGCAGGACGCCACCTAAATTGTGTTGCTGCAGTAAATTTCACCCATTTGGTGCAAGTTTGAAGCAGTTACAGCCAGTAATAATGATTAGGTCTACATCACTTCCCCTTTTAACCGTAGCTCTTCCTTGAGCCGTCCCTCCTCTTTGTCTGTCTCGAGGTTGCTGCTCTCCATTCTTTGTTTTCTGGTCTTGTTCTCCAGGAGGTTGCTTCTGTGCCGCAGTGTGTGTATGCGTGGTCCATGTCTTTGAACCTGTTGCATCGCAGCAGACCAGGCTGAACGAGCGATGTCTGTTGCATGGACTGGCCTGATGCTGCTGTTGACTGGCAGTGCCGGCATGTCGCTGGTCATGCATGATTCTGTGACAGAGGACGTGATGGAGGCAGCGCAGCTCTGAGACATGTTCATGTGGTGCAGACAGATGGGGGCTGCCATAGATCGGCTGTGACCGGTTCCCATGGTTGATGTAGTTGTTGAGTCTAAGTTGTAGATTTTAACTTGTTTTAAGTTTTAGTTTAATTAACTCTTCTTTCTTCAGTCACTTGTGGACTTTACAGTTAAAATATTGGATTAAAACTGAGTGTGATTTACTTTAAATAAAATTTGAATTGCTCTGTAGTCAGAGCAGACATTCATCTAACCGCTATATCTGACATTGTCAAAATCTTCTCATTAACCTTAAAGGATTACTATTCACACCACTTCTGCAGTCACATTTATTGTTGTTTTGCACAATGCTGTGATATGCTGAAAAACACAGACACTCTGCAGAAACTGCAGAATTCCGAGCGTTTGATCCTGCGTAAGTGTAGTAGGAGGCAGATGCAGTGCTCAGTGTGGTGCTGGCAGCCTCCAGGAGGCCGACAGTGTTATGTGTGTGTGTGGGCGTCGGTGGTTCCTCTCAGGGCGTGTTTCAAACTCTTTGTCCCGGCTGCTGCTTGCAGACTGACTCATGCTTGGTCATCAGGGTGATGTTTTTGGGGGGTTCCAAGTGTCGGCAGGGTTCTGTCCTGGTCACGAGAACCAGATTCAAACCCAGCAGGAAACCCACACATGACAGGTTCAATAAACAACTGGAGTTCAAGTGGAGCCCCTTTACTTTTACTGTTTTACCTGATGTTCTGGTCCGAATTTCTGTAATACATGAACACACACACACACACACACACACACACACACACACTTGCATTGCATGCACAGACTACAAACCTATAAACCTGGGACCTATTATTATTATTATTATTGTTGTTGTTATTATTATTGTCCTGACTTTCTTTCACCAGAAAGTGCACATTGATCACTCAACCTGTTGGGTTTTCCTGCTGGGTTCCGAGTATTTTGACCAGACCATTCAGATACATGCAGTGTCTCACTGTATCTATGGCTGCCATGTTTGTTTTATTTCATACTCAGGACGGCAAATACGGCAAAAGACATTTTGGCACCAAATGAAATAACGTTTCATATTTTTATTTTTGCTACAATAAACAGTAAAATAACAACTACTATAATAACTACTGTCAAAGCAAAGAATGTGTTGATCTGTGAGTTAGAATAGATAAATCAGTCTGTAGCTTTGTGTGTGCACATTCTTACATCAAGTGTTTTATTCAAATCTTTGTTTCATTTGAGTATTTCTTTTTTTAAAGGAATGTGAATCGTATGAATCGATCCAGCATTTGAATGTGTTTTTCATGTACCAACTTCTTTCCTTTCTCCTGAGTATGATGTAATTTCAATGGGTTTGCCATGAGTTCAGGCTCATCTGCACTGTGCATGTGAGGCATGGTTGCTGCCGCACTCCTTTACGCTTGGCGCTCTGTCTCTTTCTTCCCTCCCTGTCAGTGAATCTCTGCTCCTTCCTCCATGTGTTGGTGGTGTAGCATGGTACAACGTGCCCGTCTTAGTTGGGGAACCAGGTGCTCTGTGTCAGGCTATGATACACACTGGAAGCCAGTGGAACGTTGCTTGTTTGCTTGTTTAAACCAGGAATCATCAGTCCTGCCTAATTACCAGAGCCAGGAGTTAATAATGCAGGACGCCCCGCAGCTTAGTAGTAGTGTCATACGTTCAGCTTCCAACAGCTAGAGGTGAACTGCACTTAGGATGCGTTCAAGTCTCACGTATTTTCTGCTTCCTTTGTTTCTCTCTCCCCCACTACTTTTGTTTATCTCCTTTCGTCACGTTCTCTCCTACTCTATGTTCTTCCTGTCTGTCTGTCCTTCACCCTCACAGACCATCACAGACACCAGCCCCATGCGACGCTCCACCTCCAGCCTGGTGCACGGTCGCTCCGGCCGGGGCGTGAGGCTGGACGACTACTCCCTGGAGAGGGTGGTGTCTGAGGAGGGGAGGCACGAAGGGGGGCGGCGGCACAGGGACAGGAGCCACCGTGCCTCGCAGCGCTCCCTGACCAGATACACCGACGCAGACACAGGTAAGCGCTCAGGTACAAACCGCTCTGTTTGTACCATATACACTACACGCTCATGATAAAAAGGTTGGCATCTTATATCTGATTAGGAATGGTTATGGTGGAAAAGTTGACTTCCACAAAAGGTCCTTAAAAGAACATTGTGCAAGAGATAGTCCACTTCATCGTTAAGTACGGAGGCAAATTACATGCTTCAGCTGTAAAACTAATCCACTGAGGCTGGCACAGTTAGACTCCAAATCCTCTTTATAATTGGAGTGCTCTCTAATCTGATGGAGAACCCTTAACTCTGCACCCAGGCCCCAGACGTTATGATGCTGTTTTAACATTTATCATTTTCTGCCTGTTCTGTATTAATATGTGAAAGAGTGAGGAGTGGCTTTGTTTTCATTCATCTAACGGGACACGTGTGTCGCTAGGCCTGGGCACAGACCTCAGCACCACGACACAGTCGGGCGACCTGCCACCCAAGGAGCGCGAGCGGGACCGCGGCCGGACTAAGGACCGTCGCCACCACCATCACCACCACCATCACCACAGCTCCATGGACAAGGAGCGCTACGGCCCCGATCGCCACGACTACCCCCACAGGCATCCTCACGACCGCCACTGGTCCCGGTCCCCCAGTGAGGGTCCGGAGGGACGGGGTCCCAGACAGGTGGGCTCCAAAGACTCCACAAGAAAGACCAGGGCTCGTACCGGTTCCAACTTCTCCTTTAATACATACTTATTTTAGATCATTTTTAGTTTAGTTAGTTTAGTTTGAATGAAGTCTAGTTTTTGCAGCCTGTCTTTTGTGGTAAACAACCTTTTTTTTTTTCCAGTAAGCGTTCAAGCTGTCGTTTAACATACGCCTACTTATGGATATCAATCTCTCTTTTTTGTGTTATGCTCTTTTCTTTATCACTGTTTCTCTTTGTCCATTTTCTTCAATGTGATGTGTGGCTTCTTGGTGTCAATTTTTTGCCTCATCACCTTGTTTGAATGATTTGTCAATGGTATCTCTCTATCTATCTTTCTATCTGTCTATCCATCTATCTATCTATATTATACTCTACCGATTCACCACCTCCCTGCTCTATTCTGGTCTCTGTTGTTGTTGTTGTGGTGCGTTTTGATTTTCCTTGTTTACATTTTGCTGTAGGGCAGTAGTTCGGTGAGCGGCAGCCCGGTCCCTTCCACTTCAGGGACCAGCACTCCACGGAGAGGCCGTCGGCAGCTGCCCCAGACCCCTGCTGTCCCCCGTCCACATGTCACCTACTCCCCTGCTGTCCGCAAGCCCAGCTATGGCCCCCCGGGGCCCGGGCGCCTGCGCTCGCCCTCCCCTCGTCACTTCTCCCCACCAGACCATGAAAGGGGTTACCATCACCGGCCCCCGTCACGCCAAGCCTCCCCCCACCACGGAGGCTCCTCTTCGCGGCACGGTTCGCCGCGCTCCCCTAGGCACCAGTCCCCACGCTCGCCTCTCCGTGGTTCACCCAGGTCCCCTCACCGAGGCCGCTGGAATGGGCCTCCGCCTAGGGACAGCCTGGAGGGTGACGGGCCCTTCTACGAGCATGACTATGAGTATGAACGGCACCATGAGCCGCCTGCCTACGAGCAGAGCCTTTCTCATGGCAACCCACATTCACATGGGGGAAATCCTCACCCACACCCACGCTCACCTAGGACTGCCCGTCACGGGCCCCCTCCACCGCCTCACCCGCATCCACGTAGGGTGCCCAACGGCTATCGCTCATCCTCGCCTTCCCCACATCGGCGGGGACCTCCTGGCGCACCCGCTCACCCACACCATCGCCCTCCTCACACCAGAGGGCCTCGAAAGGGCCTACATGAACCTTACAGTGAAACGGATGAGGACGACTGGTGCTAGCAACCGCAGGGAGTGGAGGGGTAAGGGCAGGAGGAAGGGAGCACAGCATCACTCGCTGCTCTGGCCTTGAAAATGTAGACTTTAAATAAAGTAGGTGTGGTGTGATTGTTGGGTTGGACGCCCTCTACATCCTCTGCCTTCAACCCTTAGACTCTAAATCAGAGGAAGGGGCGGAGGGAAGGGGATGATTGTGCTGCATATAGCCTTTTACACAGTTTGTGTGAAACTCAAATCAGTAACAGAGCAACCATTGGATAAAGGAAAACAGAAGGGCGCTAAAACGTAAAGGGCGAGGCCTGGGCACAGTTTACCTTGGCCTCTTCCTGTCTCAGAACTACGCTTCCCACAATTCTCTGCTTGACCAGCAAGGCCAGGCTGCTAAAGGAAGAACGAGACGTGGGAATAGGCGAGAAAGGAGCGTGCCATCGTTTAGATGGCCGGTGATGATTGCTGTTTATGATGCATTTCTCCTTGAAATGCGACCGGTCAGTTTTGTCTGATGCTCGTGTAAAAAGAGCCTTGAAACAAGCTAGAACATGGAGTCGACTGCTACTTTGCTCTGTGACAGATGTGTTTAAAGAAAAGTAATTAAACAAAAAGCCAGGACCCCCTAACCCTTACACGCCAAGCTATGCCTCTAAAAAATACAACTTGAACATTAAGGATGAGATGAGACTTTACATGACAACCAGTGAAACGAAAAAAAGGGAGAACAACCACTTCATCTTTGCCCTTTTTCCTTTCCAAGGGACAGAACAAGGAAGCTCCGCCTATACTGCAAAAACCAGCCAATCTCAGCGCTGGCTGATATTTGATGAGTTTTATCATCTCTGTTTACTGTTACAGACTTACTTAATGCTGACAGACCTGATGTGACATCACTTCCTGTCTGGTGGCGGTGTCAGTCGAGGGGCGGGGCACATTGTGGGCTTACTTCCTGTTTGAGTGCGCCACGTGGGCGACTGGGCTCAGGTAACTGGAGAAGTCGTCAGTCGGACACTTTGTCAAGGCCTTCCCCCCTCGGTTTCTAGTCCCGACACACAGCAGAGGACGACCTGGCAGGAAATGACATCACACGGTTGAAGGGAGCGGCGGAGAGGAAAGAGACTAATTTCCTCAGTATTTCTTCTATCGATTACTTCTCCTTCTTGTTCTTCTTCGGACATTGGAGCTTGGTTCTTCTGTTGCATTCGCTCAGCCTCCTTCCTCTTTTTCAGAGTCAAAATTGATGGAAATCTGCATGATTGATTAATAAATACATACTAGAGAGGAAATCTAGGTGGTGTGGGTGGGACCTGGGGGCTTTATAGTAAACTTTGCATTTGGGTTTACAAAAGAAGTTCTCTTCTTTCAGACTCCTCTCTCTCGCTTACATCTTTCTTACCCGAAACAGGCTTTGACAGTTGGCTGTTTCGTTTCTGTTTTTCTGCCAATATGGTTCCAAAGCGAAGTTTGTGCAACCTGCTGACGGGAAAGGCAGCAAAGACACCAGGATCACGTGAAAATGTCCTGCTTTTGAGAAACAAGAGGGAGAACGAGTGGAGAGAAGCGGACTTCTACCACACTTGATTTATTATTGTTAATGATGATAGACTTATGAATAATGATATTAATGTCAATGCAAAATGATGATATACCGATGATGATGGATTGATCGATAGAACTGTTGCTGTAGATTTGTTGTCATGTTCTTTGGAGTTCCAGTATGCTATGTCCATCTTGTTTACATATGTTATGTTTCTTATTAGCCCGTTCAATGACGTTTACCGGGTTCCTGATGCCTTCCTGCAACGTTTTGGGGCAATGACGGCTTGGGAACTTCCACTTAACAGCGTTGCGTGTTATAACGCAATTTTTTAAGAAACACTCACTCTTCAACATAGTGAAGGTCAGGGGAGTCTCAGTACCTGGCAGTGATTCACAGGTTAAGGAATCATGTCCAGGCAACCCAAAGATCAGAGTCCGTGTTCAGAGTGAGTTTTAGTTGAGTTTGGTGAAGAAGACTTCTTTTCTCGACGGCGATGAACTCCTCCACTTCCCCCTCTGTTCGGCGTTTTTAGGTCCACTATTGTTTCGGCCGATTGCCTACGGTGACAGAAGTGTTGGTGGTACAGTGTTGGTGTCAGTCAGTATTAGGTGGTGTTTTTTCTCTCAGCCCTGGCTTTCCCCTCACAGGACACTTCCTGTTTCTTTGTACGGCGCATTGATAAAGTGTAGTTGTAATCAGGAAAAGTCGTCTGTAGCCTGGGGCCGTTGGTGTCCGCTGTCTGTGCCAGTGCCAGCCCCTGCTTCCACCCAATGGTCACCAGAACCTCGGTCCCGTCAGAGGTCGTAGCAAAGCTAAATCCTCCTCTGCCGAAGCACACTTCACTCCTCTTCCCTCATTTCTCCCTCCTTTTGTTTCCATCTGTTCTTGAAACTTGCAAGTGAGGGAGACTGAAGACACAAAAGGCATCACAAGACAGAACCACTGAAACCTTCATCTTTATTGTTACGAGAGACAGTAAATATTTAAAATTTCTAGGACAAAATATAGATAAATATATGAGAACCTACAGAAGCATCTAGATATAATACAGTAGATGTAGTTATAGATAAGAGAGTATTATTATGTCAGATATTTATTTATTTTGCAAACCGCCATGACACAGTTACTATTGCGCTACTATTGCGACCTCACTGTTTTCTTCTCCAGAAAGGAAACCGCAGTCCACGTGTTTTTACTCTATGCAGACCTCATACGCATCCGCATCGCATTGTGTCTGGGAGAAAAGTGGCTAAAACAAAAGAGTGCAGGGAGTCGATGTGAAGCTCAGCGCCACTTTTGCACATGCCCACAGAGAACCCCTCTTTTGCCCACGTACCTCTGACGCTGTCTTTTACCCCCTTCACTGCTGGTGACTCCTTTCTCCTCCCCATTCTTCTCTCCTCACTCCTCACTCGAGCTGTGTCGCCTCCAGGTCTAGTAGTTGAGCATCGCGTCGTGGAGGGGGGAGGGGTTGTTTCTGGGAGTTGAGGGGGTCCAAACCCACACCTCTCTGCTTTCACCTCTCCTCCAGGTAGGGACACCTCCCAGAGTTCCTTCCCTACAGAGCCACAGTGCCTTCTGTTTCAGAGTCCCATCGTTACCCTCCAGTCGCCTCGTCCACTTCCATCCATCCCCACAACCCTCTGTAACCGACAAGATCAAACACACTGCGCCTTAAAAGTCGCGTCCCGCGGCTCACGCGCTAGACAGAACAAGGGAGGGCAGTGATTTGAGACTGGACCAGGCTGGAAACCAGAGACAGAAGGGTTTTTAGGACTCGTCCTGACAGGCGCCATTTGTGTCCATCTCAATGTGTGGTGGGTCCAGTTTCAGGCGGTCAACTGAGAGTTTACAGAGGTGCAAAGCAGTTCGCTTACTTCTCAGGTCCCTCTAGAGCTAGATTAGATAGAAAACGCTGCAGGACAAGCAGGAATCCCATTGAGTCGTATGGTTCTACCTGGCATGGCATCAGGCATCGTAGTCCTCCGTCACTAACCCACATTACACATCCTGACCCTGCGCCTCACCATTAACAGCCGATGCACCCTCTCCACCAGCGCCTTAATGGGCGTCCATTTTGGCTCCACAACGTCATTCGCTTGTCCAAAATTGTAACAGAGGATCCAAAATGGCCGACACACAACACTGGCTTTGTGTAAAGGCATGTTGTGTTGCCTTCCTGTGAAGCAGTCTCATTCCTGGGGAAAAGGGAGCAGCAATCATTAGTTTTGCTTCAGATTTGGGGGATTGGAAGGTTTTTGCATCAGTCATTGCTTTTCTCTAGATCGACCTCGAGTCTTCACCTCCAGCTTCTGTCGCCCTCCAGTCTTATCTTCTGACGTCTCTTGATTCTGTTACATAGGAAAAACCAACTCGCCAATTCATCCGCTCAGATGGCTGTGAAATTGTGTCAGTGGGTCACTTGTGAGGCAACGTGTCAAGGAAAACACGAATAAGGGCTTTCTTTAAAAAAACTACACAGTGGGTTTTTCTGTACAGTAGTGCTGCCAAAAGTTGTGCTTATGTAGCTGAAGCCACGCCGTGGTCTCCCCCTTGTATAGCACTAGGTGTGTGCATGCGTGTGCGTAGGGGGCGGGGGGGTCAAAGGGCCGTAGGAGGAGCTTTTTGACCACGTTCAGGTGGAAGGTGGGAGTTTTGGGGCAGGTGGGGCCAGCAGTAGAGTCTAACACACAATTTCACAATGGCACTGGACCTTTCAGACTCATCCTCATGCTCACAATCATGTTGTCACCATCACCCACTTCACGCTTGGTGTCGTGGTGGGGACCAGGGCTGCTGCTGCGGCGGGGAAACCTTCACCTGTCTGTGTGTGAGTGTGGGACTTAGCTTCAGGATTTGTCTAATTACTGAGCATTTTATTTTTATGACTAATTAATTTACAGGGAAGTTGTTAAAAATAAAATGTTTCTTATCTTCTGCAGTTTGAAGACGGTGGATCTGTTGATCTGTTAAACCCAAGCACTGGACGCTTTATTAGCTTTTATTGATGATGGTGGTGTCAAGAGGCCAAAACAACCACTTCTTGACATATTTAAGTCCAAGTCGACTCCAACACTGACACTATAACAAACCATAGTGGAAACACCACCTGGACTGGATCAGGATGTACAGGTGTTCCTAATAAAGTGGACAGTGAATGAGTGACATCAACAGAACTTAGTTCTAAAGTAGAGTGTGTGTGTGTGTGTGTGTGTGTGTGTGTGTGTGTGTGTGTGTGTGTGTGTGTGTGTGTGTGTGTGTGTGTGTGTGTGTGTGTGTGTGTGTGTGTGTGTGTGTGTGTGTGTCCTCACTCCATCAGCTACAGTAGGTGACCCTCAGTGCCTTATACTGTACAGGACACAGCTTCTCCACCCGAGACAATCGCAGCCCTCAAGTTAGGTTCTACAGCGCCATCCTCACCCCTCAGTCCTCACCCACTCCTCACCCTGAGTTAGTGAGGATGGTGTTGTCACGTGTTCTTTCTCTGTCTCACATGCCATCTGTTGTATTTTTTGCCTCTGTATTTCTTGTGTATATAATCCATAAAGTTTCTGAAAAACCTTGCTGTGTTCACATCACGTGCTTCACTTCTCACTGTTTCAGCATCTTTACGTTGAGTTTCCCTCGTCATTTCCCTGTGCTCTGTACAGTAAACTGATTTCTGAGAAGCATGGGTGAACAGCTGTCATGGCAACCCCAAGGTCCCTCACTTTGTTACCATCTACCTCTCTTTATTTTTCTCTCTACCTCTGCCTTCATTGGTTTCCGCCGCTGTCAGCTGCTTCCAGCAGATAAAGGATGAATTAATCAGCAGGATCGATGTTTAACCCTTTGATGCTCATCATTTACTTGGATTTTGTCTCAATTGGCCTTATAAGGTTGTATTTGTAGAACAATGCTTGTCACCATGAAAGCAATATTTAGCCCTGGATTTGAACTGGTTCTATCTCCTTCCTTAGAGTATTTCCTGTGCATCGCTCCAGACATGTTCAGGAGCGTTAAGGTCCAACCTGAAACACAAATTCACTAGGTACTATGAACTACAAAGGGTTAAATTTACCTGTCAGCAGATGTTGGTAAAGAGCTGCAGAAAGGAAACAGCCGCTGAAACTGGCCTCCCATCCATCCATCCATCCATCCATCCATCCATCCATCCATCCATCCAATTTATCCTTCCTTCCATCCATCTATTCTTCCTTCCTTCCTTCCTTCCATCCATCATCTATCCTTCCTTCCTTCCTTCCTTCCTTCCATCCATCCATCCATCCATCACAGGTCAAAGCATCCAACACTTGACCCGTTAGAAACCGAACCAGTGCCACAGTAGAAAACCATACAGGATTCACTCAGCAAGTCGGGGAAAAGGAGGAAAAAATAAATATACATGGCAATTTAAGATAAAAGAGAAGTATTTAATTACAGATTTGCATGTGCAATGTGCATGCCACTATGTGGGGTAACAAGTCAACTTCAGGAATTAAAAAAATACATATAATGAAAAAAGTATATATATGTAAAAATATATATAGATGTTTTTAAGAGCAACGTGTTTCTTTTTCTTCTATTTTTAAAAACAAAAAACCTAAAAAACCTGACCAAAAAGAAAGAAAGAAAAATAATATAAAAAAACAAAATCATCCTGACAAAAAATGGAAATGACTTTGGTGATGAAATCAAAGAATGTTTGTGTGTTATATTTGCCAGTTATTCACGGGGACAAACCAGGAGAGATAACACTTTAACTAACATTACAAGAAAAGAAAAAAAGGGGAGAAAGAACAAAAGATTTCCTTCATTGAAACAATCCCTTGGAGAGTGGAGAGCTGCCTGAACCTGAATCTGGTGATGTTGTTCCCATTTGTTCTGGCTATGAATCCCTGTCTTTCTTTCTTTCTTTCTTTCTTTCTTTCTTTCTTTCTTTCTTTCTTTCTTTCTTTCTTTCTTTCTTTCTTTCTTTCTTTCTATTCTTTCTATTCTTTCTTTCTATTCTTTCTTTCTATTCTTTCTTTCTCCCTCTCTCTTTCTCTCTTTCACTGACCATCTATTTCTCTCCCTCTGTTCCTTTCTCTATCTATCTGCTGTTTCTACCAGTGCATTTTGTAATTTCAAACAGAACTCTTCCTAAAGAACCTGAATAAACCAGAGAGAATGCATTCTACCTGCTGTCTGTCTGTTCGTCTGCACTACAGAACACACGCTCGTCTTTGACTGGGACACAAGACTCTGACTTTGTGAAGCCTCGATGATCGGAACAGGATCGGAGGACAAGCACCTGGGTTTTTTATGTCCACAGCTGAATGTTGAGCTAATAAATCAGTTTTAGTCAGGAACCTTTAGTAGTAGTAGTCTGGCAATTGATTAAACAGACATATTTATTCAGTTCACAGTAAAGTTCATCTGAGCAGCACCACAAGAGGACAACAGAACCAGAACCAGTGGGTTAGAAGTCTTTCACGCGTTGACTGGGCTTTAATGAACATTTTAAACTGGCCATGTTTTTTACACAGTAAATAAAGAAACGTGGTGTTTTTCTGCTTTGCCTGAACAGAACTGTGACAGTTTCTACAGGAGCTCAGCAGGTGGAGCTCCAGCTGCTCATGTTCTAGAGCAGCAGTGATGATGATCCCTCTGTTCCCACACAGAGACACCGCATCGCTGCAAACTAAGTCACCAGCCGCCCCTTAGACGTTCAGATGTCACATATGACAGATTATCATAGGTCTCAGAAATAGTTCTCACACTGAAAAAACACACTGACGTCATATGAGAACTAATAATTGTTCTTTACAGACTACAGCTCATCTTAACTAACTGAGGCTTCTTAAACCAGTGAGGATGTGGGTGATTTGTTTCAAGGACAGAAACCTTAATCTGTCTTTTCTGTAAACTTGTGTTACTGTGTAAAGTCAAACGAGACAGATTTTACACCTCAGTGCCTTAAAGACATGAATCCTCTGCTGGACGGCAGACGTTTGTTCTAGATTCCTGTTTCAGCTCCCATTGTTTATTGCGTCAGACTAAAGATCGGCCAAGACACCATTAAATGCTCAGCCAGATGAAACCTGCACGCTTCCTCCTGCTCCTCCTCCTCTTCCTCCTCCTCCTCCACTTCTTCCACTTCCTCCGACTGAGCCACTTCTCGCTCTTCCTCCGCCTCCTTCAACTCATCCTCTTCAAGTCTCCCCCCTATACCGTAACGTACCTTAACGCAAGAAATGAGGGCACTTAAGAAGAGGAAGGAGGAAGAAGAAGGTAAGAAAGAGGAAGGAGAGAGCAAAGGAAGATGACCGAAGAGGAGAAGAGAGAGAAGAAAAGGAAGTAAGAGTGAGAGAAGAGGAACAGGAGGAAGAAGGGATATTAGAAGGGCAACAGCTCAAGCATTAGAACGGAGGAAGATCCGAAGGAAGGAGAAAAAAAGGGAAAAGAGGAAGACCAGAAGAATGACAAAACGGGAAGAAGAAGGTAGGAAGAAGGAAGAAAGGATGGCCTGGAAGAAGAAGAAGGGAAGAAGAAGAGGGAAGAGAGGGAAGAGAAGAAAAAGAAGAAGAAGAGGAAGGAAGAGGAAGGCCAGTCCCGAAGGAAAAGGAAGAAGAGGAAGAAGAAGGCCTCAATACCACAAAGGAAGCGCCCAGAAGGAGGAAGAAGAGGGACGGAAGACCTTGAAAGGAAGAACGACAGTTCAAGAAGAAAAGAAAAAGGAGAAAGGGAGAAGGGAAGAGGAAGGAAAAGGAGAGGGACGAAGAGAGGAAACGAGAAGAAAAGAAGCAAGAGGAAGCAAAAGGGAGGAGAAGAAAGACACGAGGACAGAAGAAGAGGGAGGAGCAGCGAAGGAAAAGAAAGGAAGAAAGAGGAGAAGAGGAAAGACGAGGAACAAAGGGAAGATAGGGGATTGGAGGAGAAGAAAAGAGCGGAGGAAAGAACGTAAGGGGGAAGAAGAAGAGGAGAGCAGGAGGAGAAGGAAAGAAGAGAAGAGACGAAAATGATCGGAAGAGGAAAAGAGACGAACCACCTGCGGCCAGAAGGGAGGAAAGGGGAAGGGAAGGGAAGGGGCATTGCCGAGGAGGGTCGAGAAGGGAAGAAAGAGAAAAAGGACCGGGAGTAAGGGGAAGAAGCGGAAGAAGCACGTAGAAATCTCCTCCTCCTCTCCTCTTCCTCCTCTTCCTTCTCTGTCCTCCTTCTGATGCCTTCTCGTTCCGTTCTCCTCCTCCTCTTCCTCCACTTCCTCCACTTCCTCCTCTTTTCCCTCCTCCTCCTCCTCCTCCTCCGTGTCTGTGTCTGCCACTGCGTCATCGTGTCGGCTCTGGGAGACACAGACACTCCTACGCACTCAGTGTTCTGCTGTGTCCTGTGCTTCTCTTCCTCATAGTCACGTTTTGTTGACATCCCTCATCCTTCCCTTTTTTCCTTTCTTCTTTTCAACCTCCTCCTCCTCTTCGTTACACCTGCCCTCCTGCTTCTCTCTCTACTCGCTGGTTAGCATGCACACACACGCACACACACACACACACGCACACACACACGCACACACACACACCAGGTCCAGATGCATGAGGCTGCTCTGTCCTCCTGCAGCCCAGTCCCAAAATAGATTCCTCCTACACATTATGTTGCCCGCCTGCATTATCGCATCACTTCCTGTCTCTGCCAGACTTGCACCCACACACACACACACACACACACACATACACACACACACACACACACACACCTAATCATTCACATTCATAGTTAGTCAGGCCCCAGCTGTGATGAAACGTCTCAACAAATCACAGACGCGAGGTCATGTGACTGCCTAGCGTCTCTCTCTCGTTCTCTCTCTCTCTCTCACACACACACACACACACACACACACACACACACACACACACACACACACACACACACAGCAGTGACACACAAGTGCTTCCTCATTCATTTCCACAGAAACACACAAGCAGTTTGTGACTTCCCACGCACACACAAACACACACACTTCCTGTATGATCACATGTTTCTTAGCTGGAAATCAACAGTGTGAGTGGTTTGAAGCTCATCCTTGCTCATCATTTCTCTCAGCAGTGGACAGTCTCATCGTGTGTCTCCTTCGTCTGAAGGTTCAGGCTTTTTGTTGAATATGGGATCGTATATTTCCTTTTGTCCAACTTTTTTAATAAAACACCGCAGTTCCCTTTGCTTTCAGCAGCGACCTTGACTTCAGCTGCTTCGTATATTATATATATATATATATATATATATATATATATATATATATACACTGTCGAGGATATAGTACACTTTGGGTATTATAGGGATATATATAGATAGTATATACGAGATATGATATATATATAGTAGATAGATATATATATAGATCGATATTATATGACACTGGATATATATAGAGTTGTCTATATATATACTGTATATATAGATAGATATATCTATATAGATGAGTATATATATATATATATATATATATATATATATATATATATATATATATATATATATATATATACACACTGTATATATATATATTTGTATATATATACTGTATATATACTGTATATATATATATTTGTATATTCGGTATTTTCCATGTCAGCAGTGAGTCGGTTCATGAGCATCTGCGTTGAGCGATAACAGCTGGCGGCTGACTTTTAATGGAGCCACAGCAGTTAATGTGGATGCACAGATTAAATTAGCATCGTTACCAGCTTCATATCTGAGATGATCTTTATTTTGTTGTTATTTTCACAAGCGAATATTCAGCTATGAACCCACACTTTCTGAAGGCTGTGATATGTTTTGCCTCTTCTCGTCGTCACTCAGCATCTCATCCCGGTGGCTTGACCTGTGATTGGACGCCTCCAGCGCAGGAGAGCGCCGTCAGTGCATGTGGTTCCTGCTGTTTTAGCTCCACGGCGCTGCAGCTGTCTGGACTCTGCAGCCTAAAGGCCGAGCACAGGCCCGGTCCGGTCCGGTCTGGATCAGATCCAAGCTGGAGCGCTCGCATTTGATCGGTTTTATCTTTAATAATCTTTATGTTAGCAGGAAACCCGTCAGTGGGACTGGAACCGCATAAAGCATGAATAGTTCCAATAACTCCAATAAATCCTGATCACACAACAGTTAAAAACGGAAAACATGCATGAAGTTCAGTAAAATGAAACCATGGCTACAGCGTCGAGACCTTGAACCAGATCCTGGTCAAAGTGTCCAGAGCTGCAGCAACAAGGCCTGAATGTGCCCCTGAAGCCACCGATCGCATCCTGTCAATCAGCTCCTGCTGAAGCAGCGCGTGACCGCGTCATCAAACACCGGCCACGGCTTCGTCTCCTACTGCAGACACACATTTCAGCGCCACCTGCTCTTCTCGCTGAAGCTGAAATAAAAGGACCAAAATAAATGTCCAGCCGTTCCACCGGTGGGTCCATTAGGGCCCATTTGCAGCACAGCGGTAATGGCTCAGCAGCACAATGGTCCTGGAAGCAGCAGACTGTGTGTGACGCGCTCTGATGTGAGCGTGTGTTCCTCCTCAATCGGCCGAGGAACAGGATGTGCCGGCGCCGGCGCCGGCGCCGCTGGACTCGGAGCCGGGCGGCAGCACCGTCTGAGTCCAGGCAGCTTTCACACCTGTCAAACGTCCCAAAACCACAAGCTGAAATCCTGGATGTCTGAAAAGCCACTGCTGCTCGATGAAGGATTCAGCTCAGCTCCCAGCGGAGCGAGCGCCCCACATTAAAGCCTTGCTTCCTGCTGAACCAGCTGTGCAGTGGGCAGAACTGGGTCGACCCGTCGATACTCTGATCGTGTCAGAATCCTCTTAACAACAAACAGGGACTCAGCTCAACGCAGCGCAGGCCTGAAAAAAAGGCTCAAAGTTACGCGAGGAGGAAGAAAAGTCGAAGATGAGATCACAGATGTTTATAAAAGACTGAGTCTGAAAAGTCAGTGGTTGTTTATTAAGTGTCCTCAAATGAAGCTGCTTCATGAAATGATGGACGCACTCAGTTTGAGTTGGATGTAGTTCTGTTTTGCCTCTTCACCGTTTCTTCGCTCGCAGGGATTCGAACTCTCAACTCCTCCTACTCGGGCTCGTTTCTCCTGCTCGTCGACGTCGTGACACAGTTGAACTTTGGAAACTTGGTGACTTCGTGCTCCGCTCCGTATGAGTGAAGTCCAGCTGCTGAAGTCCTGTGGATGTTCTCGCTCTGACTCATGTCCACAGTAAATAAAAGCTGTTTCTTAGTGTTTGGATGCTTGTTTACCTGTGAGACACACATGCACTCATGCTTTTACTGTGACGGTCTGAGCCTGAACTAATGTTACTCATCCGATCGGTAACTTTTTCTCCGTTTTCATTCCTTGTCTTGTGACTGATGATGATGATGATGATGAGTAACACAGAACTCAGCTCTCGGCTGCGTGTGAGAACCGGAGCAACCAGCTCCGAGCCGGGTTTCAGGGTGTAGGTTTTCCAGTCAGCTGACGGTGGAGATGCCTTCAGGCGACTCTGCATTGTTCAGTGGCGTTTGGCCCCAGCTGCTGCTCGTAACGTTGCGTAAGTCCTGTGGCTGCTATTATTATCATCGCCTCCTCTGGATCGGTGTCAGGTCGTGTTGGAGCGGATGTGAATGTGAATCACAATCCTGCCGTAATTCTCAGAAAACTGAACCACCCTGGAAGCTGTGTGTGTGTGTGTGTGCGGTGTGCCTGCGTTTCTGTGTGCGTCTGTGTGCGCGTGCGTTTGTGTGTCTGTGCGTGCGTTTGTGTGTCTGTGTGTGTGTGCGGTGTGCCTGCGTTTGTGTGCGTGCGTGCGTTTGTGTGTCTGTGTGTGTTACTGTGTGTGTGCGGTGTGCCTGCGTTTGTGTGTCTGTGCATGTGTGCGTTTGTGTGTCTGTGCATGTGTGTGTCTGTGTGTGTTTGTGTGTGTTTGTGTGTCTGTGCTGGCAGCTCTCCTTCAGCAGGAGCTTAAGGAGGCCCGGCTGGCGCCGGGTGGCACCGACCCGCTCCCTCTTAGCAAGGATTGACCCCGTGAACCAGCATCCGTGTCAATCTGTCAACATCCTCGATGTCAAGAAAGACGGAGGAGCAGCGCGCACGTTATCACTGTTTATTACAAATATTTACATCACACATTTGATCATACAAATACAAAAGCAGCTTGGACAGTGAGGTAATGTTTGTTCTACACAGGTCACCTCCGTTTTTAGCACCGTGAGAAGCAGCGGAGGCGCCGCTCAGAGTCCGACCTCCCGCTGCGAAGGCAGTGCGTTCCCTGAAGTCGTAGTGCGCATCTGTTTGCGGTTCACCACTTCATTCTGACTGACTCACGTCGCTCACGATGCTGATTCACGCATCCACACGCTTTGAGTCAGCAGCAGTCACTTGTTCGGACTCATTCTACCGAAGGTGCGTCACCGGGAAACCAGAAGCGACTCCACCAGTTCCGCTTCCTCAAACTTTCCGGGCCGTCGCTCTCTGACCCGCTTCTCCTCCTCCTCGGCGGGGCTTTTCCCGGGCAGGCGCCCCCGGTTCGACCGGAGAGGTCGCCCCGCGGCCCGTGTGATCCCCGTGTCCCGCGCTGACACTGGGTCCGCGCAGGGGATCAACCCGCTTGTAGTCGAGAATCTCTCCTCCCAAAGTCTCGTCGGAGGCCATTTTCTCCTCCGTCTGTTCAGAAGGCAGGAATGACCCGATTCAGAGACAAAGCGACCAGAGACTCCCAGGGCACGACGCGACAGCTGCCCGGCGGGGCCGCGTGGCGCTCCTCCCCGGGCTCCAGCCTCGCCCTCTTGCTGGGGAGGAAATCGGGCGCCGCCGACGCCTTCCCGCGCCGCTTCCTGGACTGCCTCGCGGGGCTCAAGTTCTCTTTGTCCTCCGTGATTTCACAATCGCCCTCGTCCTCCGTTGCGTCCGGCTCGTCGGCGAACGGCTCGGACGAGTTCGGCGCCGGCTGGGGCTCCGGCTGAGGTCCGGGAGGCGCCGGTTCCTCCGCGCCGGCGTCCATCGGCTCCTCCGGCGTCGGCTGCGCCCCGCTGGGCCCCTCGCTCTCCCGCGCGGAGTGGTAGATGTCCCGGGCGGAGCGCATGATCATGGAGATGAGCAGGCTCCGGTGGAGCCTCAGCCCGCCTCTCTGGGTTCTGGCCGAGTACAGCTTGCTTATCGACACGGCCAGGATGCGCCTGGCCTCGGTGTTCACCTCCATGGTTGTTTCACTCATTGTTTCTCGTGCGTAATGACGCGCGGCTGTTTGGCACTTTGACCGAAGGCTCAACAAGCACGAGCTCGCTCCGTGTCTGCGCGGGGTCTCGGCGCTCACAGAAATGAGTGAGCGCGAGGAGCGGGCGGCGTTTTATTGGCTCTTTGACGTAACGAGGACTTCATTCCTCAGTGACAAGCAGGCGCCGCCCACACCTGCTGTGGCCGCAAACACACGCGCGCGGACGTCCGTCCTTGTGAGGACCAGCGCTGATTTAACGCCTTTCTTATCGGCTCAAATCAGCTTTAACCACTACATCCGAATCCCAGCTGCAAAAACCAACCCACTATAAATAAATGAAAATGTTGAATTGTCCAATAACCTCGTAAATGGGTGTGAGAAAGTCCCTGTTGGTCAAAATGTCCTCACATCTGAGGAAAAGAGCTCAGACGCACACGCGCCATCTGTTCCGTCTACCATTTGTTCCCACAGTTGTTGTTGTTGTTATTATCTGCTTCAGAAACAGAGCCCATCAGATAATTATTTCATTTAGTAGCTCTTTGTCTGTTGTTAAATAAATTATTTCTATTTCTATAGTCTTAAAATTATTACATACTGTAATTATTTCTTTATTTTTGTGCTGATGCAACATTGAAATTTGCCCATTTTGAGACGAATTATGGTTTATCTTATGTTAAATTAGAACTATTGTCTCATGCACAATAATTGCAAATGACCACATAAAACAATTTTCGAAAAACTAAGAAAATGAAACGCAGGCAACTAAAAACCTATGTTCGAATCATAAGATCAAGTGTTTTAATTGTATAAAATGTTTTATACACACAGCTATACGAATGTAAATAGTAAAACGCGGAGTCTGCTATAGTTTGTGTCGGTCTTCTGTTATTTAGGATTTCACTTAACACGAGGCATTTCACACGATCAAGCCGGTGTATTGTCCGTCTATTGTCTGACTTCATCTGTTAGTGTTCGACACTTCTGCTGTTTAAGGAAGTGCTGGAATGGAAAGTACTGAAGCGGCTGGTTTAAAATGAAAATCCGTATCAGAGAGCATTGGGTTTAGATCACGAGCGAGATACACTCCGTGTGTTTACATTCTGGTAAAAACCCAGAGAGCAGTTCGAAGAATTTACGTGGGTGAGAGAAACGTGTTTCGAGCCTCTCGGGAGTTTCTGCTCGCTCACGCTCACGCGCACAAACACACACACGCACACACACACATACACATATCACGTCACTCCCTCGCGTTCTCAGCATCCATATATGGCTCATCCGGTAGTAAAGCCCCGTGGGGACGCGCAGAGTGGAAAAGTCATGACGCGAACGCGCAACCGCAGCCCTTCCCCCTTCCCTCCCCTCCAGCGCGCGCTCTCTGCAAACCCCGGCGCAGCTGTGACGCCGTCATCCCTTCACCATATATGGAGCGTCACCGGTGGATGTAAGGTTACCGAACAGCCGCACGGCCGAGGTCAAACGGCAGGGTGGTGATGCCTTCAGGTCCGGTAGGAACCTGGAAGGTTTTCTAGAAGCAGCAAAGTCTGCAGGTAAAATGCGCGGTCAGTATCGAAGTGGTAATTACGGTAATGAGCTTATAATTACCACTGCTCACTTTCACATACTATACTTTAAATTTAGGAAAAATGGCACCAGAGTTTGAGAGTATCTTTTTTTATTTTCTTCATTTCGTTTGACTTGTGTCTTAAAATGCCTCAAACTGGACTTAAAAGAGAAACCTCCAATTTCCTAAAATGTGTAATTTTGTGTTAAAATATAATCGAAAGGAAGTAAGTGAAAATGTAATTTACAGCAAATTGCGGCAGTTATCAGTAGCTCTGACAGTCACAGCCTGAGGTGTCTGCTGCTATGAAAACATGCAAGTTGTAACCATGGGAACACGTCCCATCACTCCTTTACTTACCACGTGACCTGAGCTTAAAAACAAACAGAATAAAGAATAGCAAATGACTCTGCGAAAGCTTTGTGGAAATCCTATCCAGATGTTGCAATGGCAACGTATAAAGTATAACAAAGACTTGAGTTGAGAAAAAATGTCCAAAAGTGTTTGACAACATTTATATAACTAAAGGAAATTATTCAGAAAAATTTGTCTACGGTGAAGCATCTGCACATACTGTTTCAATTCAATGTTGAAAGACTAAGATGCATGAGCTGATCTGTCTCCACTGATTGGTGCTTGATGACTTGCTGAATAAGTCGAACGCTTCGCAAGCGAAGGCAACAATCAGACATGATTTCTGCGTTGGGCCTGTACTTTACTGGTCGCTATGGCAACAGTGTTATGTGTGATTATGCTTCACACTGACTCTGCTCGAGGCTAATTGTGTGGCGAGGTGTGTGTCAGACCAGAGGGTGGAGCGTTTTACAGCCTGCAGTTAACGCTGGTTGGGAGGACGAGGAAATGCCCTCGCTGCCAAAACTTGACATTTACGAGCAGAGAACATGGAAACTGTTGCCATAATTAAGATTATGTAAAAGTAAAGACAGTAACGTTTGTTACAAACTGAGAATTGGCTAAAACGCCAGCTGACATAAAGTTTGCTCCTTAGCTTCACCTTCTGAATAACACACAACAACTGTTTGCTTCTAATGGTTTGTCTCCTCTAAACAACCAGAGGCCACTCGTTTCCACTTGACCTTTGACCTTTGCCACGTTTATGTCATTGACGCAGGTTACAGATCTCATACTTCAGCTTTGCTCAAATCCCAAATCTGCACAGTTCAATGTTGACAGGACCATGAAAAGGAGCGACAAACTAATGGCAGACAGAAAGTAGGTCATCCTTACAAGGCGCACTTGAAAGGAATTCAAGGTCTATTTTCAGACCCAGGTCTGTTTCCTCATTCTTGCCGACTCGCTGCTGCTTTCTTTTGTTATGCTACAGCGTCTTGGTTTATATGTTCCAGCAGACATTTTCCTACTAGACCGTCCGAGTGACTCAACCGTTCCACTGAGTCCACATTAAGCTGGGCAGCACATTCACTAGTTTATGTCATGAAACAGGTGGGAAAATGATAATAAATCCCTCCTGAGTTCACAGAAACATCCAAATACCTTCGGTCACCAAAGAAGTATGTGGAGCAGCGTACATTTTAATGATAGCAGGCAGATTAAACGTTCCGTGTTTGTGCGTCAGGTCGTTACCCTCCATCTTGTTTACATATGATGTCTCTGGATATACACATATTTGTGGAAAAGCCTCAGTTACAACACGTCCAGATATTGTGTGGTGACCCTGCAGCCAGTCAGGCGCTTCACTGTGATGGTTCGATTATGAAACACTTACCAGGGACAGGTCTGTGTAGTAAAACCCACCTTAGCAGAACTAAATGTATGAGTCAGACATTCACCAACCACAAGATTGTTCATCAAAGCTCTTTGAGGTGGTGCAGAAGTGAGTTGTTGTGAAACTTTGCTCCCACTTGTACAGAGGCAGAAACACTTATATGAATATGATTATGTCCAAATCTAATAATGAGCCGCCTCAGCGACGTCCTGGGAACCGGCGTGATGGAGTGGTGTGTTGTCTCTTTCTGGGCCGGGTCAGGACTCTGTGGAGTGTGGGTTCGATAATAGCAGTTTTAAAAGGAAAACACTTGGTAACACTTGTTTGGCTCCTGATCAATAGTGAAAAAAAACTTTTTAAAAAGCGGTTTGGATTTAGGTGAGGAGCGCAGGAAGACTTTGAACCTATCTGAGTGGTTTCTCATCTCCTACTCTAGTCTTAAAGGCACTGTATGTGCGGGTTGTGCCTGTCATGTGTGCAGATAGAGGTTTTATCTGCACGACGCCTCATCAGCAGTCGCTTACTTCTGCGCCGCAGTAGAACCTAGTTCAGCACGGGTTCCACATTAGCTTAATTCAATTCATTCAACTGTTTTATTGCTGTAATAAAGCCAATAACAACAGAAATATGGGAAGCCTAAAACTACACTTTTGTTTCAGGCTTGTGACTCTGAGTCACTTCTACCACAAACATGAAAGAACATGTGGGGCTTTCACGGTGACACGAAACCCTGCCGACTTTCAAACAGTTGTCCCTCAGAAAAGGGACTTTCTGTAATTAGCTTTTTATAGAATTAAATCACTAAATCACTATTGCACTGTGTGTCTGTGAGTGTGTCAAATGTGATGTTTAGCACTGTGGCTGTGAATTGTCACAGGACAGAGTGGGAGGAAGTGCAGTGAATGTGGAGGAGAGGGGCGGAAACAGGATGAAGACAGGAAGGAAGGAGGTGGTCAGGAAGAACAGCCCGCAAGAATGGAGACAAATGGGTGGGACAGACATGTAACTGCAGAACGAGCAGTCGGGGTGGAGGGGCTGCATGTTTCAAGCAGCACTATCCTCCACTAATTGGTTTTTAATGACAGCTCTGTGCTGGAAGCAGGATTTACCAGCCAAATTTCAGCTTCCTGTGAAAATAAGAACATCAACACTGTGATGATCCTGCTGGAGAAATGATGCAGCATTGTCCTGTCTAAGGTCACCTTGACATGTTGCCATGAGCAACCAGTTAATTTAATCAGAAAAAGTCATGATTTCTAGTATGGCATCACAAGCATAATTAGAAAAACGTGATTTAATGCTGAGATCATTTCAGGGTTGTTTTAGCTGAATGTGGTGGAACACATCACAAAAACGCTGGAGTCCCTGAAAGCTAAAGTTCCAATCAGGTCTGTGGGTCAGCAAACGTGTAATCCGCCAGTCGTGAAGCGGTAAATGAGCTGGAAGTTGTGTGTGTAACTCCAGTTACAAACTTTAACCGCCTTGTTTATTCGTTACCATAGCAACTGATCTCATACAGATGTGCTGAAGTAACTCCTTCTTTCCCAAAATGCTGTTCCACAAATGTCTTGATGCGTCTGTTTGTTTGAATTTTTTTAAGGATTATTATTGTACAAAGAATACTATTTATGTATGCTCCAACTTTTTTCACTTTTTTCAATTTCAAACTGAAATAAAAAGGAACAATCTTCAGATGAAGGTTAAGTTAGTCAATATATTGAATTGTTACTCGTACTTAGCAACCAGCTACTTGAAATTAACCAAACCTGTACTTGCAGTACTTCTACTCAAGTATTGCGATACTCTGACGACACGTATGGCATTGTCTGGCTTTTAAGTGCGCATGCGCGGGGGTTAAGTACACGGAAGCATCATGTCGATAGAAGATCCATTTTTCGTCGTCAAGGGGTAAGAACTCAACAGTTGAAGTCCTAAATCTCGACATTACAGCTCGAGGCGACCAAGCTAAGTTTAAAGCGTAACCTGTTTAAAGCTGAACCCGACAGCGTTTTTCGTAGTGGCAAAGTTAAAGTAGCTAAGCTAGGTTAGCTCAACAGCTAGCTGGGACTAGCCAGCGTTAGCCCTGGCGGCAGCCTCCCCGAGGTAGACAGTATGTTGGTTGTTTAGACGAACACGTGTGCGGTTTGTTTATGTTTCGTCGTCTTATTGTGGCGACGCCGGCGCAGCTTCAAAGTTCACCACCAGGCAGCTTCAGGGCGCCGTGAAGCCTCACGTTAGCGTTAGCTCCTGGGGTTTGTTTGGGTTGAATGGGTGACGTTGCTGCAGAGCGCAGCTTGAAACACAGCTGCCAAGCGTGTGAAAGGTGAAGTCAGGTAGCAAACATGCAGTTAAGTGTATTGTGTTAACGCGCGTGCGTGCGTGCGTGCGTGCGTGTGTGTGTGTCCAGGGAGGTGCAGAAGGCCCTCTCTAGGGCTCGGGGCCTGTTTGATCGCTGGGAGGAACTGCTGCAGGATGAGACACAGGTGAGAAGAGAGCATCCTGAAGGGATGAACCACCGACACACACAACATACAGCTAACGCTGTAGATGTGACCTTCTTACTTCACTTATAGGCTGTGCTTTTAGTCTGAGGGCATTCAAAGTAAAAAAAAAAAAGTCGTGGACCTTTGACTCTACCAGCAGAAACTGAAACACACTGACTTCATCCCCTAAATAAATTAATTGAACAAAACATGTGACAGTCTGGCCTCAGGTGTAAGGTATGTACCACTAACTTATGCCTTTTTATTTGAGGTTAAGTTCAGATCAGCTACGCAGTCAGCTGTGCACACAATCACAGTAAACCGCTCAGAAGTAGTAGAGTTATGAAACCACGTGTTGTAATACTTAAACGTTTGTACACGTTGGTCAGGCTCTGAACATTAGAACCAGGGACACGGAGGTGAAACTGTTATGGAAGTAGATATTCAAGTTTGCTTTATTCCTTTTAACTACCATGAACAGAAAAGAGTATTTCTCTGTCATTGTTGTTGACCACAAAAGCATTTAGTGTGAGCATTCTGAGCCATTTGTCACGTCTGTATTGGACTCAAATCCAGATGTGTCCAAAGTCAAGGAAATGGTTCTGGTGTGTAACAGGATGTGAGGAATGCTTGAACCGTGTCTGTGTTCTCAGGTAAGTCGCGATGAGCTCGACTGGAGCGCCAACGAACTGAGGAACTGTCTGAGGGCCATAGACTGGGACCTGGAGGACCTGAGTGAAACCATCAGTATCCTTTTTGTGCTAGAAAGAATAACTGGATCCGAAACAATTGTCTTCAGATGCCGATTAGTCTTCAAACTGTGTTGCCCTCTTACTCTCTCAACATCCCACAAATTCTGGAGAAGAACTGATTTTACATAGTGACACACCTGTAAAGAGACATCCACATAGGCCTTGACTTGCTCAGGTATTGTTGAGTCGAACCCAGGGAAGTTCAGACTGGGAGATAATGAGCTTCAGGAGAGGAGAGACTTTGTGGAGCGAACCAGGAAGTCTGTTCAGGTAAAAAAAAAACATCAGGAACCTGCTTTCGTTCATTTTTCTACTGTGATCCAAATCCAGTGTAATTAGTTTTTACTTTAATATCTGTGAGTGTCTGTTAGAACAAACACCAATGTTTAATGTTTGCAGCCTGCTTTGTAATGGAAAAGTTCCCATATTTACAGTGTATACAGTACAGTGTTTACCAGCCACCATTTGATGAGTGTCTGTGTTCTGAGTGGGAATTTCATGCACGGTTTGGTGCCCTCACAGATTCCCATCAAAGCAGCTTTTAACGGTCGCACACAGTATAACACATGTGCTATCAGTGTTGTCATAGTAAAGAGCCCATTTTATTTTTATCTAGTGGGCTGTATACTTACTGGCAGCTGTTGAGCTCCAGATTTGGCTTGATTGGATCAATGTCCAAGCTGTGGGCACACTGGAAACAATGAGTCACATTCTAGCATGAGTCCTGCAGGCAAAGGACTGTTCTTAAAAATAGACCAGGAAACAACTGAGTCATCTGAGACAAACAAAAAGAGCTTTACTGTGCAGGAACAAAGGCTCTTTTTCAGCTTGTGATTTTGGCAAAGCTGCAGAAAATCTTATTAATGAATCTGTTTGCACTGATCCGGGCTTGATTCATGATTCTGTGTGTGTTTGTGTGTTTGTGTAGGAGATGAAGGACCTGTTGTCCAGCCCCTCTGTTGTGGCTCAGGCAGAGAAGAAGAACAGACAGGTTGGCCGACATTCAAACACACACAAACAGTAAACACACGTAATGTTTGTGTCTACACGTTCGGTCTTAAATGACTAGTTTTAGTCAAAGTTGGGGTTCTACAATAGCCATTTTCGGAGGAAGCAGCAGCAGCATTTTAATGAATTATATGTTGTAAGATGGTGAGTTTTGAGCCTGAACGCACTGTTCTAAATTAGAGAATTGATCATTTCCACATGTTGTGTCTCATGTGTTCTTCATGAATAGAGTAGCTGTATCGAGGAGCCACTTTGTTAGATCATAGTGTATTTGTGCTTCTCTTAAAGTTCCAGGAAATGTGCTGGCAGGTCACTCTGACTCAAATAAGGAAATGATTGCAAAATCGTGTGGATTGGAAAGTGTAACATGAACCGGCTCCAGCAAACTGTCAGTCACAAACACCAAACGTTCGCAGCTGCAAATGAGTGAGTGTTAAATCATCTTCCACACTAACACGGTCTGTTGTTTGTCCAGGCTCTGCTGGCCTCCACGGGCCAGGACCGCTCCACGGGACTAGAGGCTCATCTGGTGTCGGCGAACTCCAGATACATCCAGGAGCAGCAGGAGCAGCAGCAGGTGAAGAGGAATGGGCTGAAGGTAGATGCTGTGGGCGATGACGACTAACCTCCCTTTGTCACGTGTAGCTGATCATGCAGGAGCAGGACGAGCAGCTGGAGCTGGTGTCGGGCAGCATCAGGGTCCTCAAAGACATGTCGGGACGCATCGGGGACGAGCTGGACGAGCAGGCTGTGTGAGTGTCCCACCTGGTGTCGCTTGCTGGGTTTCATCACTACATCTAAAGTGCAGCCGATTGAAGTCAAACAAGAACACGCAGACTGAGCGTTCAGAGTTCATTGGGTCAGAGCTTAGATAAAAACCCCTTCTTTACCCGAGAGTTTCCACATTAGTGCTACTCTGTCGTCCTTTTATCAGTGTGTCCTGTGTGACTCCTACACACGTAATGAGGGGTTTTCAGTCCAGATAATATCAGCTGGTTCCTCACACCACAGAGCTTCTACTCTGTTTGAACTTCTCCAGATGATGTCATTCAGACATTACAGCACCAAGCATTTTTAAATCAGTGACCTATTAGGTTCTGTAAGCGCTTCCTGTGACCAGGATCTGGGTTTGTTTAGTCAACAGGAGGCCGCGGGTCAGAGCAGATATCCACCTTCAGGAAGTAGGACAGTGATTCTTGATTATTCAAGCTGAAGTTCCTCCTGTTTCCATGTGTGAAAAGCTCAGCTGATAGCGGTGACTACAACCTTTTACACCTTTAAGTCATCAGTTAAAAGTAATTAAAAAGATAAATTCCAACATTGAGTCGCGTTTCTTTGAGTTTCATCAGCTTTAAAATGATCCAATGTTGGTTTAATCTACGCATTAATCTATGGCTGCTAATTTGTGGCAAGTAAATTAACCTTCTCACTCTGTTGTTCAGGATGTTGGGGGAGTTTGGAGACGAGATGGACCAGACGTCGTCCCGCATGGACTCGGTCCTAAAGAAGCTGGAGAAGGTGTCACACATGACCAGCAGTAAGTCTGCACACACAGCTAAACATTCAACACTCACACACAACAACACAACTTGTAGTTAAATGTTTTCATGCAAATGATGGATGGTGGCAGTGAAAACTTATCTCACAAAGATACAGAACACGTTTGTGGCCTTCGCTACCTTTATTTTTCCTTTGGTTACAGGTAAAGTTTACAAGTGTCTCATGTGGAACCAGTGTCATGAACAGATTAAAGGAGGAAACAAATGTTTGACTAAAGAATCATAGTTTTCCAATTTCAATGAATGTCTGCTGGTGAATTCGCTGACCACTTTCATGTGAAACAACATGAAGTTGTGTCAAATATCTGCCGTGTTATTGTCCAGTCAGAAGCAGTGCATAGCAATCAGTCTAAAAGTAGTGAGTCCAGAAGAGTCTGCAACAGAAATATAAGAATATAAAGAAGTTCTTGCATGAGGCCCTTCGAACAAAGTCATAATTACTATTAAGCACCTGCTGGAATCGCTCCCTTCTTCCTGTAATGAATAATCACTTCTACACTAAAGGCAGCAGCAGCACAGGTGGAGGAGGAAACAGTCAGAGTTTCCTCTAGACAGGTGATAAGGGACATCGGGGGGAACTAGACCTGTAGGTTCAGTGATGAGTAGTTTCCACTAATGGAATTTAAATGTAGGACAAAGGAAACTGCAACAAATGAACAATGACTGATCAGTAAATGTAGCAATGTCATTTGCTCAGTCTGACTGCGTCTGATGACGTGTCCCTCAGGTCGGCGACAGTGGTGCGCCATCGCCGCGCTGGTCGTCATCATGATTGTGGTCATCATCCTCTTCTTCGCCCTCTGATGTCGGTGACCTCTGACCTCCCGCCTATGCTCACCGACTCCTCCCTGCCAGGCCGGACGGAGGGACAGTGACAGGAAGGCGCGCCTCCCCTTCGCCTCCTTCCGTTTTTACACTAAGGAGAAAGTGGCGACCTGCAGAGAGAAGCCAGGGTTCAATCCCCTCTCTCCCCGGGCTCAGGGGAACCCCGGCACTGTCGTACATGTAATTACGGTGCGTTTCATTTATTTTTGGGACTATTGGTACTGAACATGATGACGAGACAATGACGACTCTGTAAAGTTTAGCTTATGGCAGAATGTATTTACTGAAATTGAGTCCAAATAACGGTTCCCACTAAATGTTTCATGTGTCACAACAGCATTTGTTGTTTTAAGGTACGAACCAGTTAATTTGTTATTTAAAAGCATGTCACACTCCATAACAACCTAAAACCTGAAGTATTTTGTAAACTAGCTGAATATTTTTAAGGTAAAGGACAGAAACAGATTGTGTAAATCATCTTAATAACTGAACACTGAATATGGATCCATTTACCGTTAAATGTGTGTGAGGATTTTCAGTGTTGCCTTAAATATATTTTTATACCATTGTGAAATGAGCAGTACGTTTATGTGCCTACGTGTGAATCAGAGCAGGAAGTCTTCAACTTCAGATGCCGACTTGGTCAAAGCCCACAGTTTCCTTTGTGACGCCTCCTCCAGCAGCTGGCACCACCCGGGAGGGGGTCGCTGTGAGCCGCGGCGCCCCCTTAAGTCCTGCCCTGACGGTGGTCTGTCAGGTCTGTGGGCTGTGGCGGCTGCTGCTCGTGGTTTAGAGCGTCATCGGCTGAGGCTCCGCTGCTCCCGCTGAGTGACGACAGCCTCGGCTCACAGCGAATGGCTTCATCCGGTTTCCGCCGAAGCTTTCGCTAATGAGGAGGAGCGGTTGCTGGGCAAAGAGCTGCAGCCCAGAGCTGAGCCGACGCCTCCCTCTGCTGGAGGAGCCGTGTAAGAGGCTGCGGCTGTAGATACAGCAAGCTCTAGTCTGATCGTCACTCCTGTGTTCATGCACCTAGTCTCAATTCTTAGCTTTTTAACCGGTCATTTTAAATACTCGGGCCTGTCTTTCCTGAAATTCACTCAACAGTTGGGAAATGGCTGGAAGTTCCAGTTCTGAGTCACTGAGATGCACTCAACCTGGAGGTCAGTGAATGTAACGTTAGGCCCGTTTCCTCCGGCCTGTGCTTTAAGTTGAGCCTTTTTTGTGGCCTCGTGTCTGATTATGATTCAGCATCTCTTCTGTTCTATTTGATTCCTGTATCGTTGGGAAGCTTAGACTCTGCCATTAAACTACTTACCTGCTGCAGCATTAGGTACATGTGGAGAATCAGAACCAGCACTCTGGGATCTACTGGCATTTGAAGTGTTACGATCTGAACCAGAGAAGCCTCCGTACATAACTTGGCCAATGAGCTGATCAGGGTTTGATTTGTTTAACTGTTAAAGCTGCTGCTGTGCTCTTCACTGCCAAACAGCATGTTCACAGCTGGACGTCTTTGCTAAAAGGCAGCAGTGGCCGTGACACTTTTCACTTCTTTGCACTGCTACATGTTGATTTTAATATTTACATCACCTGCACTATGATAAACTGGGTGTCACAGGCAGCTGTTGGAAAATGAATAAAAATGATTCAAGCTTTGTTAAACATGTGACTAGGCTGCAGTGGTGTGATTTAGTATTCATTCTGCCCAGTCGCTGGATGTTTGAATGAATACAGATGTTTGAGTGTCAAATGGTTTAAGTGTCGTCTTTACCACCAAACATACAGAAGTGAATATGAAGTCTGTGGGAGGTTTGTTTCTTACCTGTGCAGGTAAGGTCACACTTCCAACTCCTGCCTCCAGTGGCTTCAACTGCACACAGCGGTTTCAGAGAGACAGAGGGTGGTTTGACCTGGTAAATAAAGCTCAGATTTTAAAAAGACTAAGATTGAATTCATTTGGTGAGATGCTAATCTATACTTCAAATTTTCAAACCAGAAACGATACAAAATCAAACATGCCACAACATGACACTGATTTCATACATGAGACAGCGTTTCCATCCTCACTGTCATCGTCCAGCTTCTGATGGATTGATCGCACCCGAGGCAGGGAAGCAGCTGTGGGCTGAGAAACTCTTGTTGACCAGTCAATCAGTGAGAACCAGCAGAAGCTGCTGAGTCAGCATTGGCATTGAAATAAAACCCAACACAGTGGTGAGGTCAGTCCTGTTTGTTACAAACCTTTTATTAAGATATTCAGATTTTTTCCTCATTTTTATTCAGTCTGGTTTCTTTTTCTCTTTACAGTAGTTAATGTGCAATTATCTTTATTACTGGGTCACAGTTAGGAATTCACAAAGTTATTGGCACTTGGAACACATGGGGAAACACTGGCATGTACAAGGGGTGGGGCGGGCATCGGGGCGACGGTGGGATGGGGGTGGTTGCAGGGAGGTCGGGACACGGCAGGTCCAGGAGGCTGCTGTGGAGCGGGTCCAGGTGGGGGATTTTCTGACATCAGCAGCTGCTGCTGCGTTGTTTTTCTCATTTGTTTTTTGCCCCCGTTTACTTCCAAAAGCTGTTATTTCACTTTTTAGTTTTTCTGGTTTATGAAGAATAATAAAGAATAATACCTCATGCTGCGAGTGCACACCTAACAATCAAACTTCGATAGTGCTTCTATGTCATAATGTACAGTTTATATATTTATATATTTATAGTGGGAAAACGAGAAAAAGAAGAGTTCTGCAGAGTATTCTTCACCCAACAACACCAGAGACAAGGAAGAGTAAAAAATAGTCATTCACGGTTGCTGTGATCAAATGTAAGCCCCGCCCCCTTTCCCCTGTCATGTAGTACGATTCTGAGGTAAGACTGTGTTGACGCGGACTCTCGACTCGTCCCGTTTCTGTGAAAACCCTGCACTGTTGCGCATTCGAATGGCCCCAGAGCGCTCTGCTGAGGCTCGCGGGGTTTGTTCCTGAAAAACAAAAAACTATGTACCTGCTTTGTAATGGCAGCCACAGCAGTTCAGAAGCTGCTCGCAGCACTGATATCTGTGGGGATTAAGGTCTGCTATGGCTGAGAGCTCCCGAGGTAAACTGGTACTTTTTTTTTTTTTCTTTTAAACTGCATCAGTGACACGAAGCAGCACACGCACATCCTGCAACACGTCCTGAGAGTCTGCAGGTCTGCTTCAGTATCTCAGAGGTTTGCCCGTTTTGTATTTATGTATACATATACAGTATCTATATATATATTTATATTTGAGTATGTGTGTTGTCTCTGGTGTGTGGGGATTTGTGAAGGAGCAGAGTAAATGCATCTGGACAGAAGACTACAGGTAGCAGGAAAAGAGCGGAGTCTGAGGAGAGAACGAAATCTGGGCGAGGGGTCGATGAGGTCAGGACGCAGTGCTGAGGAAGGAGGAGGAGGAGGAGGACGGCTGCTGATGAAGAGGGAGAGAACCACTCAGCGTGACGATCTTAACTCCAGTCGCATCGCCTCCCTCGCTCCTCTCAAGTTAACCAGGTTTTAGAGCAGTAGCACGAGTCCTGGGTTTCAGCAGGGTCCCTACGTAGGAAAAATCCACCCTCTGGTGACCAGGTACAAAACGCCCACAGGGACCAGAAGGCAGCAGTGCTCTTGCATGTCGTAGCCTTGTTGCCTTCTGGTTTTGGGAGGATGCACCAACAGCAGGCCTCCATTTCCACCATTACAGCTGCACTAGTCGCAGTGACGTAAAACGAGCCTGTTTCCAGTGCGGCAGCAGACGGACTGGTTACTGGTTACACAGTGGGGACCCACGGCGGTGGGTGGAGACCAAAACCAGAGGGAAGAACTAGAAATGTAGGTCGGAAACAACGACTGGTGATACTGGTAACAGGTCCGGGTCAAAGACAAACTAATGCAACCTTAAGGGCGAGAAACGTTTACGGTCACCGGTGAATGCACCACAACCTGCAACAACCTAAGTGGATTTTTCCTTCTAACATTTTGAATGGCTTTAAAGAGAAGGTAATAAAATTGCCAACCAGATAATTTCCCAGTGTAATTATTAATTTGTAGAGATTTGACTGCAGCTTCCTTTTGTGCTTGTCTGGTTCATAATTCAATACGTTTGCTGAATAATCAAAACTTTTGGGTCACTTTCAAGACACAAACATCAGTGACTTGTGTAGGAACCCTGTTTGGATGAAGTCCAACCCTCAGCCTCTACTGGAACCCCTCACCCAGCTCAACTCTCCCCCACAGCCCATGCGGGGGAGAGTCTGCACAGTCTATTCTCCCAGTCCCACGTGGGGCAGAGAGACAGGTCAATGGGCACATCATTACTTTGTCAGTAAACAACAAAAGTCAGAGAGAAAACAAACATACAAAGTAAAACTGAAAATAAAATACAAAGATTAAAAAATAAGGAACTTACAAACACAAGCCTCACATTACATCTCCCACCCTCAAATTCAATCCACAGACAGGAAGTGACGTAGTGAGCGTGCTCAGAAAGGTGCTGAGGGCTTCGGCTCTCGGGACCGTTGAGCCCAAAGGTGCTATTAAGGATTATTCCACTCTCTCCTCGTCACTTTGTTCCTTTCTGTGCATCGGAAGCTGAAGCTGAGAAGTAATTAAAAAAACCCTGCAGACGGACGAACTGAATGGTCAGATCTCAAACAGCTGCTGCGTTTTATTACTTTGAAAGTCACGTCAGTAACGTTCAATCCACTGACCAGCGTCATTTGGCATCTCGGCCCACGAGCGGTGGGCAGTTTGGCAACGAGCAGCAGGAGCCTCCAGCGTCTGCTTTAAGGTGCTGGGTGGAAACAGTGATCCAGACTCTCAGCAGTCGTAGCTGTGCTGAGCACTGCCTCCTCAGTCTCGCCCTCTGGTGGAGAGGGCAGCTACTGCAGCTGGAGCCCCCCCCCTCTGAGCTGCTGTAACTGGCTTCAACCACCAGGGGGAGTCCCATTAAAAACAAAACAATCAATCAACAATAGCTTATTCTTTGTGGAAAATCTGGTCCACAAACCAGGTCAAGTAAACTTTGGGTCGATTTAGATCTGCTTATGTAAATGTGGCTAAGAAATGGGTTTGAATCCTTATTTTATGAAGACTCTTTATGAATGAGACATTCAGACGTGGTTTGTTTCCGTCCATCAGTGTGTCCGTCTGCTTTCCGTCCCTGATCCCATCCGACAACAGCTGCAGTACAGTAACAACTGAACGTGCTCCAGCATTAAAGCCCCCGTCAAACACCCGCCCCCCCCGCCCGCAGCACCGCAGTCTCAACAGTTGAAATGCAAAAATATGTAGTTCTTTCTCTAAACTATTTTACAGCTAACCATGTCTCACCTTCGCTTCTGTTTTAAACAACTCTGCAACACTACAGGGGTTAATGTTGTATTATTAGTAGCAAATCTTCTGTAAAGTAACATTCAAGGACTACAGTACACTAGCTCAAATGTAGACAAAATAAAAACTATATCAAAAGAAACTTACAAAAGAAAACTGAACGTTTACAAAGCTTTTTGAAATCAAACTTGTATCACGTCTGCTCTGGCCCCACTCAACCTTTAGTCAGAAAACTGTGCTCAGACATAGCTGCCCTACAAAAAAGGCAAAAAGCTGCAACCTGTGAGGACTTTTCAAAAGGTCAAAGGTCACACAAATGTTTTTTTCCTTGTGGAAACAAGAATCTGGGAAATGCAGCTCGTAGCTGTGGGCCCATCAAGTTTTTACGTCTTTGCTGTTTGTAGGGCGGAGGAGTGTTCTTTAACAAAACAAGCCTCTCGTCTCAGCAGAGCTCAGCTGCTGCCTCCAAATCAAAAAGCAAATATATTAGGAAATCAGTAAAACATTAAAAAGGAAGTATCTCTTTCGCGGTGTCTCTCCAGGAGTCTGGATGTGGCATCCAGCCTGAACCCGTGCACCAGTCGACAGCCTCGGGGGAACAGGACGAGCATCTACTCCAACCTTTACATTCCTCCTTCAAAACCAAGTCTGGTTTAGCAATAAAAAAAAAAATCAAAAGTTCCATCTCGTAACGGAATTAAAGCCACATTCACACGGTAAAAACCAACACT